>NC_056737.1:1101865461-1101955461 GCF_019279795.1 Protopterus annectens | reverse complement strand
TATTTTTAGAAGAATAAATCAGATCAGAAGAATAAGTACTGAGATTACATCTTTTAGAATCTTGGCCAGTTTTACACTTTTTTATGCACACCCCCTTAAAGTTTGGAAAATTGTAACTAACGGATAAGATCAAGTGGCATTACAAAAAATTTGGACACTATATTGTCCCAAATAAAAACGAATAACATGAAAACAAACATACGAAAACAATGACCTCTGGAAAAATGAACTTAAAGCATTGCAGTTAGCACAGAGGATTAAGGCCCTGGATTGTTAAAGAGCTGCTCCTCATAACCGGAAGGTGCAGGGTTTGATTCCTTCCACTTTCTTTAGCCTAATCTGTGACCCTGACCAAGTCACTTCACCAGATAGTGCTCCTGGGTTGCCCCTGAAAAGGGGCATTTGTGTCTTGTGATCTAACCTCGTTAATAAATGTAACAAAAAAAAGTTGCATGTTAGATTACATTGAAATTAACAAATTTAAATATTTGAGTATCATTCTAGATTAGATATTAAGTTTTTGAAAATGTACACACATTTTATATCTTGTTTAAAATAATTGGATGTACCGGGAGTGTTATGAGACCTAAGTCCATGAAAATTGCTATTGGCACATTTATAATCTGACAAGAAGTAAGATGGAATATGGAAATATCTTATGAGGTCCACCAACAAAAACTCAGAAAGACAACTTAGAAAGGATAAAAGGAAAATATACAAAAACACTTAAAGGCATAGAAGAAATAAAGCAGGAAATGAGGTTGAAACGTGTAAATTTATGGCAGGTGATTTTATACAAATTTTCAAAACATGTAATGACCTATATCTCTTGTATTGTTTAGGGCTAAATAGGGGATTAAGTACTGATAAGTAAAGTAAGGAAAATTTAAAGCATCACATCTAGATTGTATTGGGGAATTGTGGATACAAAGTTATTTGTAAATGCACATAAAACCTTGTCAGGCATTGAGTAATGTATTTACAAATCAATAAGCTGTATAGTAAAATGCTCTGAGTCTTAAGCAGGCTTGTAAAATGCTCATGTCTGTGTCTCTATATGGATGTATGCATAGAATATATGTAAACATTGCCGATAGTTCTGCAGATACCAGAACATTCCAAAAAAGTTTTTTTTTTCTTAATGGAATGGGAATGTTGAAGGAAACAGAGACCTGAAGTGAGCTAAACAAAACACAGATCCCCAGAATTTAAGAAGAGTTGTTGTTCGACATTAGCATGAAATTTTCAACTCTATGTGGAGCAAGGAATTGTGAACAGAATTGTGAACAAAAAGTGATAAAGTGCTGTTTTAAGGTAGAATTTAGTGGGTCACACTCATAGTTCCTTTGCTAAAAGGCAGCAGAGCAAAAGATGTGCATATCAGTAAGTTACCATTAATCCAGTTCTGCATATTGTACCACACAAAGTGAAGAGATTTTTATCTCTAATGTGACGGAGCACCTTGTAAAGACTGATTTGACACAAACCTATTTCCAGTTGGAGATGGAATAATCTTCCAAGCATTAGTACCCTGTTAAAATAAACCAATGTTTAATTCAGCATAATCATATTATTCATTCATTTACTTATTTTGGTAACTGCGGTGCCCATTTGGATTATGAACATTTATATTGGAGGACTGTATTATGAAAAGCATTAGACATTTTATGCTAAAACAGTTCAGATATAGAAAGTATGTGTGTGGTGTTCATTAAAGTTGGCTGCCTCCATGTGTTGCTCCACCTGTCTAAAAGTCAAACACAAAAAAGTAAAACAAAAGGATTTCATTCAACATTTTTTGGTAAATAGAAGAATGAAAGTGCTGTCTCTTGGCTGATGAGAAGAAGACATTAAGTCTGTGGTGGAATCTGTGTATTTTGAAGACCCTCCTAAAAACAATGGACAACTAGTCTCTACTATATTCCTTGATATGTCCAAAGCTTTTGATATGGTATCCCACCAACTACTGCTCAACACTCTAGCCTCCTTCTACCTCAACTCTCCAGCTCTCAACTGGTTCTTTAGCTATCTTACTAATCGACAACAGCCAACTAAATGGGATAATAAACTCTCCACACTCCTCCCTGTCTCTGTTGTGGTTCCTCAGGGTTCCATCCTTGGCCGTCTCCTTTTATTATATTCACAAATAGTCTAAACACTGCCACTAAATCTGGTTCTGTGTTTCAATATGCTGATGACGCTACTCTTATTTGCTCTGCTCCCACACTCCAAGAATGCCAAGATAAACTGCAAAAGTCGTTTCTAGATATTGAAAATTATCTAAATGAACTTCAACTCATCCTAAACCCAAACAAAACTAAATTAATGATCATCTCTAACAGGAAATCCAAAGCAGAACCACCTCCTCTCTCCATCTACTCCACTAATGAATGCCACTATAACAGAACCAGTTAACCAAACAAAACTACTTGGTGTCACGATAGACAACAACCTAACATTCAATAAATGTATATCACTCACGATAAAGAAAGTTCACATCAAACTTGGTGTTCTATATAGGGCCAAACCTTACCTTACTCAAAATGCCAGACTAGCCACAGCCAGATCCCACCTCCTATCTACTCTTCTTCACTGTTCTCAACTTTTCACTAACCTGAACAAGTCTGATTTACATCTACTTGATTCCTGCTATAACAAAATAGCAAAATTTGCTGCTAATATATCCAACAGGACCCATCATTGCCTTGCTCTTCAAAATTTACACTGGCTTGAATTTCCCAGTCTGTTATTGGTCAATCAGCTCAGCACTGTCCACTCTATTATCCACAAACCTGAAAACTGCCCTGTACTCTCCAACCTCGATCATCTGATAAACTTATACTCAGGGTTAAAAGTCCCATAATTAGTTTGGTGACTCTCTCTTCTCCTTCAAAGTAGCCAAACAGTGGAACTTATTACCCCAAAATATCTTAAAAAAACAGATCATCATAACTTCAAAAAACTCCTAAAGGAATGCCTTACTCAACAATGGCTATGCTCCTGTAATACTCCTGACTAGTTTCTCATGCCTTCGATCAAATGTTTTCTATTCTGCTGTCTTCTTGTCTTACTTCTACCAAATGAAAATACCACAATGGCTTTTAGTTATATATCTAATGAATTTCATATTGCAGTGTGTAATAAGCTTAAGAAATGTAATGTTTTCTGTTTTACATTCATCTTTTTGTAAATTGCGATTGTTGGCAACTATCAAACTTTTTGTATATTGTTTGTAAATCTTTTAAAAATTTTTGTAATCTTTTTGTACTGTTGTTATGGAGCTTATCTCCCAGAGTCTCCGCTGAAAACGGGCTCCTTGCCCAGCCGGACTCTACCCGGTTAACAAATGTAAAATAAAAGAAATAAATAAATTAGTCAAAAGGCAGAATGGGGTGACCATGATGCTCTATGCTCAGTAAGTAGAGAAAAAAAAAAGTATTAAGACCGAATGTTGCAGAAGTTGCTAATATTTTGGATGCCGTACAGATTGAAAGTGAGACTGTGACTATATTAAATGAAATATCCATGCAAAGTATGGGAGGGGCTACATTACAAGTAGTGTTCTTACAGGCAGCTAGTGAACTTGTAAAACAGCGAATGTGTGAAAGTTCAGGATAAGGCAGCCGAGATAGCAAGAGCAAACTGAATGGATTGAGCAGTATGTAATCAGAATAAACGTTAAAGCCAAATCTGAAATGTGAGACACTGTGGTGTTTTGGAAGCAGTGGAAGAGATGGATTTGATGGACTTTATGAAAATCGTGATGGCCTGGATTGGGCTCCTATAAGGTTTGTTGGAGGTAGCACTTATGAAACACATGCCATTGCAAGATTTGGAAGTCAAATGTGGGAAACTTAGACCAATCCTGACAGAATTTTTTTTGTTATGCTATGAAAAAGAACATGTTGTAGAAATCGTTGCAACTAAGCAGAAATGTGTCATTTGTTATGTTTAATACTGATGAAAAACTAAACCTCATGTTTGTTCAAATACCTTATTTCTTGTAAGTCTTGTGGCCTCACCCACTCTGACACCACTTTTACCACCGTTTTGTATTTTCTTTGTAGTTTCCTACTGTTTTGACTGTAATGTGCTCTGCATCAGTGATGGTAGTGACCGTGCCTCCTTTGGAATTAGTTTTTCATGATTGTTATGTCTGTACTGCAAGACATTTTTGACATTAGCAATATGGACCATACTTCTCAGCCTCTTACTGCAAGAATTCTGGACAAAGCCAAATATAATGGGGGGACAAAGGCCCAAAATAGAGACAATAACAGATTTTTACATTAGCTTGCATTTTCCTGAACGATATGAAATATGAAACTCAAATTGTTCCGTCCATCCACGACCGCTTTGTCATTTTTTGGCACATGGGGTGAAGGTATCACATCAACAGTGACAGTCATCTAGACCCAAGATTCATACCACTGGGGGGCTAGCCTTGCCGCTGTTCAAATCAATGTCTGTCATGATTATGTGTATTTGTTTTTATTTTTGATTCTTATTACTATATATATCCTTTATTTTATTTATTTATTTTTCGTACATACTTTATTCTAGTACACTACTAAATAGTGAATATTTAAAATATATACATTATTTCTATCATCTTATGTTTTTTTAATAGTGTAAAAGATAATGTTAAAATTACGCCAGTCCAAGTGAGTTTAATCCTGTAAGAGGGTATATTAAGATAATGAAGATGCCCCGAACAGAATGCAAAACCAATAGTATGTAAAATTATAGCATATGCCTTTAAGTTACCAAATGGATTATTGATTGGTTGGTGTAGCTACACTTTAAATAGTGGTTTGTGGTATTGTTTTAAAGTTTCTGAGGAAGTTAAGACACCAGTCTTGACGAAAAGTGTATCGCTATTTTAACGCACTTAAAATTAAAATGTAAGGATTTTTTTGAGTGGAGAGTCTGGGATCTGATATTTTTTATTGTTGTCATGATTTACTTACTTCAGTCCTCAATGATTTGCCATAAAGCCACATATTTTATGAGGAACAGATTAAAAATATTACACAAATATCTGGGCATTCTGCAAAAATCTAAAGACTTGAGAGGTGTGACACAGACTAAAAATCAAACTTTAGGAAATGTACCAAATGTTGCCATGGAATACCCTCCTTACATAGGCTTACTTTGTGTGTGGTATGCTTGGGTGCTTCTCACTTAAACAAGGACTGTGATATTTGCAGTACCTTTCAAACAACAGCCTTAACTGAAAGGAGGAATAAGACAGTTTTAAACAGAGTGCTACCTGGGGATTCCTTTTCTAAGGGAAGACACACAAAAAGGCAAACGTAAGGGGGGTGGGGGCATTCCTTCTACTTGTCCCATTACAAGTGATATAATTGGGGTTCATAATTCATCTTTTCTATCCTCCGTATGTATTCAGAAGGACAAAACCAAGTCTGGTTCTAAATCTGGTGTTGCTGAGCCTAAGGTTTCTGTTATAGGTGATAGTCCTCCTACAGTAACCAGACTGAATTGTCTAGCATTCTCCCTCCACTCTATGCTATTGTCATGGTTTGCCAATTCCCTCCAGATCCCTTCTGTTAACTTAAAGGGGGACTGGGAGAAAATGTCGAGGGTGACAGGTAAGGCCCATATAAAGAAGAGTCTACTCTCTTCCCCCTCCAGTTTCAGGACAGCTAGATAGTTTTCTATGATCCACTCCTATCTTGATGCCTTCTTACTAACTCATGGCTCAGTGCTGGTAGATGCAAGGCCGGTGATACTGGCACAAGTCCTGTCACTGGCACCAACTGCCCTTCTGACATTGGCACAAAGGCGTACCTCTCAACCTCTTAGTGCAAGAAATCTGGACAAAGGCTGTCAAAATGGGGTGACAGTGGGCCAAAACTGAGGACATATTTTAAATATTGCTCTTACAAATTTAGAAAGTTGCTAGAGTAACATGGTTTGTCACAGCATACATTTTCTGAAGGATATGAGGTCTGAAACTGAAATGTATGTCACTATTTACTGATGAGAATCCTCAGATCATCGCAGTGATTTACCAGAATAACACAAATTTTATGTGGATTAGACCAAAAATATGACTCAACAATCTGGACATTCTGTGAAAATCTGGGCAGTTGAGAGGTATGCACAAAGGGGGTTTGTCAGTGTAGGTAACATCAGTGCTGACTTGCTCAATGCAGGCTGTTTCTAGTGCCTGGAATGTTGACTGGTAGCAATTTCAACACCAGTGCACTTAGAACCATTTGTGTCATCAGTGTCCCCAACATTTGACCCCACAGGTCCAGGGTACATCAAAGTCGGCATCAAGAGGTGCTTTGAAGCTGATTGTTTAACGTGAGGTTGGTTTGGCATCAACCATGTATGTGCTGTTAGTTTCCATGCTCGAACATAGCTGGTTCAAAGCTACGGTCTCAAAGCTTCAGAGTCCAGGGTTCAATCTTGACTTCTGTCCACTTCCACTGTGTAGAGTATGCACATTCTTTCTTTGTCTGAGTGGGTTTTTCAGGATACTCCTGTTACATCCCATTTCCATAAAAAGCAGGCTGGTTAGTTGACTAATCTGAAAAAAGCGTTAAAGGACCAGTTCAATTGTGTAGCAAACAAATGATTAAAAAAATCCCAGATTCAGTCATGGATACCTCTGCATTTTCATTGCAACATTTGCACAAAGCATTGACATAGCACACAAAGTTGTGTGAGTATTCCCAAGATCCTGTGCTAACATCAGCTGTGGACCCTGACACCAATCATTATTGGCTTTTGCTCCGCAATCTCCTTTCAGGTGGAACCCAGGACTGATGGGCTGACTGGAAAGATTGACACTATCGCTGTCTAAACTTTCTTGGAATCTTCCCCCTCAAGGAGAGAATGTGCAAAAGGAAAGACATTAGTTCCTCTTAGTGTCTCCAGCTCTGTGTACAAACACACTCCCTATTTTCCCTTCCTGATTACCCCAAATTTGTAGATGTCTGAAAAATGATATACAAAAAAGGGGGCATTGCCTTTAGATTCAATCTGTGCATCAGAAAAACTACTGCAGAATGCCTTTCACTCACCCTGGTCATACTCTTGGGTGGTCCCCCCGCAGACAGAATGTTTGCTGATGTGGTTGCTCCTGTCCATAGTAGACTGGATAAGAGCCTTTGGATGTTAGACTAGGACTTCTCCAGCCAACTTTACTATGGTGGCTGCAGGCCTGAACAAGATAGCCAGTGGATCAGAGTCCATCCCAGAGATAAGGAGTCTTAGGCAATGGTCCACTGAGAAGCATATTTATGTATCTACTTATTTTTCAGTCAAGATGCTAAACTTTGCTAAACTACCATATTCACAAGATACCTGCCATTGTCACTTGGCAGATGAAATGGCCAGTGTATTACAAAAGTTGTCACACATGGAATCCTAGGCATCAACTATTTCTACCATATTAAACCTCTCAAAGAGACTAGCATACAATGGAATCGATAGCTCAGTGAGGGTAATTGGATAAGGTGTTGATATCCACGGGCACACCTGACTTCAGCATTATAATTTTGCTGATAACTTTAAGGTGGCTTCTCCAATGCCCCTTTTACTGAGACTGATCTTTCTGGCCTGATGGCAAAGGAAAAGTGGGTGGTGCAGTGGTTAACGTTGTTTCCTCACAGCAAGAGGTTCTTCCATTCGATTCTTTGACTGGGGTGCCTTCTGTGCAGAGTCTGCATGTTCTCCCTGCATTTGCATGGGTTATCTCCAGATACTCCAGTTTCCTCCCTCATTCCAAAGACATGCATCTGGAGCATTTCTCCCCGGGCCTCCACTGAAAATAAGCTTATTCCTAGTTTTACTTTCCCAGTCAACAAATGTTAGATAAACTAAATAAATAAATAAGTTGAGAGAAGAGTCAGTAAGAGGGTAAGACACTCACAGTTGTTGGGTAAGGATGAAGTTCTTCACTCCTTAACAAATATCCTCCTGAATGCAGATGAGTGCTTGGAAACTGTGCTATAAAAAAAAGCCAACAGCAGCATTTCCTGCATTGTTCTAATCAATTCCTCCATGGAAGCAGTAGTTTCCAGAATGGCTGCACCCACATGGCAGAGGGAATCAGCAAAACTAGAGATACTGTACCCCCCTTTTGGAGATGTCAAGCTGGGAACCCTGAGGGGATTGCCTGATTGATCTGCTCTGAAGGAAGTCAGAGGTCAAATGTCTTCCCCATTTACCTGCGTGGATGACCATCACTCAGGACAATTAGATGATCATATCCAGAGTCTATACAGTTCTGTTTTGACCAAGGTCAGCCACTAACCCTTCCAGATGACCCACCCCACAGAAGGGTGCAGCCTGTGTATAAGGTTCCAGTTGACCATAAAGGGTCAGGATATCTCTCAAGGCTCTTTTTTGTTTCCAAATAAAACAAAGGATCAGAGACTTATATTAGATGTTAGTGGCCTAAATTAGTTTATTCTAAAATAATGTTCTAGAAGGTCATGGTGTAGTGTCTCCTTTCCTGTCTACTGGAAGGAAACTGGATATGTTCATTGGACGTCCAGGATGCATATTTGCACATCAGAACTGAAAAGATGTCAAGGAGGTCCCTTTGCTTCTAGGTCAGAGCCAATAATGTGCAGTTACAGGCACTGCTATTTGGTGTCACTACAACCTCTAGAGTGGTCACTAAATGCATGTCTGTTGTAGCTGCTGACCAGAGACTATTGGAATCAAGATTTTCTATTATTTGGACGATTGGCTTCTAGCAGCCCTAGTATGAGACATATTGATTAAAGACAGGAAGTCTCTGCTGCTGTTGTCACAGTCCCTGAGTATCTCAGTGAAAACCACAAACTCCCAGATGGAGGTGTCTCAAATGCTAATATGTGTAGGGTGCTACTTAGCACTGTACCTTGTAAAGTAAGGCTTCCTCAAGTCAGCATTTCCATTCTGCAGTCTTATGTTCAGTCACTAATATTATCCATGTCAGCAACAATGAGAAGATGTGTCAGGCTGCTGAGTCTTGGAGAGCGATTTTATTTATTGTTCCCTCTGCTAGACTTCATGAGTGGGTCCTTCAGTGGACCCCCTAGGTTCAGTAGTATTAGTGTATGAACCCCTTGCTTGCCTGAAAGCAGCATATTGTTTGGTGGCATCACTACCCCAACCTGGCTTTGTCAGTCCATTCTCCCTCTGTCCCCCCTATCAACGACAGGCAGCATGGATGCATATGCCATAGCATGGTGGCCTTTACAAAAGGTAGGCTGTTGCATCTGCAAAAATGCACTCAGCTGCTTTGGAAGTGTTAGGTCATGGAAGCTAAAATAAATGACAAATTTATCATGGCTGTCTGATAGACAGATATGCCTTAAATGTTTGTCACCCCATGGATGGGAAATAAATTGTCCTGCTCTTGGCAGCTAGATGATTGTCAGGCATGAAAAACAGAAAAAAGTACTGAAAAAAATAGCGCCTAACCCTAGTCAAACAATTCAAGGTCAGAAGCCAAGAATGCATCATAGCAAATTTTACTCATCAACCCCAAGTCTGGTTAGTTGCACCTTTCCATCTCTTACACTATTCAGACGTAATTTGGACAAAAGGATGAGAACTGCACATTAACCCCTGGTTTATCACCCTTGTCCCTCATGGATAGAGACAACATATAAACATTCTGCTCATTTCTTGCTTATTTGGATGTAAAAAATAAGGGCTAAAGTATCACGGGAATGTAAGGCTGGGCTTTTACAGATCCTTACAGGTCAAGAACCTAGTAAATATCTGTGATCCTTTAAAACTGTATGAGCAGTTAACCAAAACATGTTCTGTCTCACTGACCAACTCTGGCACTTCCTAGTAAAATGAATTACAGGCCAGTCCACTGTAAAAATCAACATTTATATCACATCTTTTATTACTGAAAAGTTATCAACCAAGTGGAATCCCTAAATTCACACATTGTTTAACTAGCCCTTCCTGAAATTGTATTCTTCTCATGGTGTGGGGATTTGTCTACCACTTTGATCCTTGGAGCTTTGTGGTCTAGAACTCTATATTGTCTTGGTAAGGGTACCCTCCTAAACTGGTCCAGTAAGAGGGACTGGAGAAATAGTTATCCAAAATGTGATCCTTACAATGGTTCAGTTAAAAAAAAAATCAAAAAACTTCACTTCTAGAAATACCAGAACCCACATGTGCATCTAGGCCTGGGAAGATATGGGCACAGGCCTGTTAGGACTTTGAGAGATTAAGCTTCATTGGGCTTATCCACAACAAAAACATCTGCAGGTAGCTGCCATGTATGCTTACCACATGCAAGACAAAGAGTGAGGTTCAGGTGTTTTGTCAGTCAAGGGAGCAGGCAAAGCCAGGACAGATTAAGACAGACTAGACTTGGAAAAATGGGTGTGACATAAAATATTAGTTCAGTGCTGACTGGAACTCGGGCTTCTGAGGGAGGCTAAAAATGAACAGCTAGCTTTAGTTAGCCTTTCCTCTACGCACAGCATCAGTTCCGCTATATACTCTACTCAGAGCTATCTTTGCTGAAACAACAAGGCCATGTCAAACCCAAGAGCTGCCCCCATGCTTACAAATAAAAAAAAAAAATCCCCCTCAGAGCAACACCCCCGGAGGGGGAGCTAACAATACATCACAATAAACAAAACATGGGGGAGGAGGTTCCTGACCAGAGAGACTCAGACTCTGGATAGATTTGCCCATACTGTCAAAGCAGAGTGCTCCTCCCTCCTCTTCAAAAGGAACCTTGACGCATTGGATGGGAGAAAGGAAATCCATCCGATCACATCAGTTGCCCTGCTACAGGACAGGGGGGGGGGGTAATAAGTAGTGGGAAGAGATAGCCAGGGAGGGTATTGTAGCTAGTGTTGTAAGGCCCTAGGGCTGATAGCCTAGTACCAACCTATGAACCCAAACTTCTCAGGTGAGGGTTGGTCATTTTACAATTCCAGTGATGACTCTCAGAAGAGGCCCATGGTAGGTGTGGGGATATTCACAAGCCCCTGTATGAATGCCATACAGTTAGATTTTGGACAGTAGATGAGAGTCCATCTTAATCTAATAGTCACAGAGATGCTCATTGCATATATACTCTTTACATTATTTCAGAGTATTTGTCCATAGATACAAGGGGTGTGGTGCTCCCTAGGGTATGACCTACTAATTTTGTAATTTCATAGTCATGCCCATGGCTGTGATACCGCCTGTTGAGTCTGTAGATGGTCATCATATTGATCACACTGCAATGACCTTAGCTGTATGGGTTGTATCCTGTCAAGGATAGAACAGATGGCCAGCTTCCAAAGCTTCAGGGCACCTTCAACACACCCAAACTGTCAAACAGTTCAAGCTGAGCTGACTAAAAGGCAAATTTGGGTGCCAAGTCCTTCCGAGCTGTACTGCAGCTGAAAAGTACAGTGTTCTAAGGTTTAGCACTATTCCTTTGCTGAGCAGAGAAGTTCCTTTAAGGAAAAGCCTACCATTTTCTAAAGATTGTTGGTATTTTATTATTTACCTCCTCAGGAAAGTTATTTTAAAGCAAGAAGTTTTGTGTTTTAATGGACTGTCACAAGATTGTATTGTACTTTTAAATGGTTTAAAAGTTGTATAAAATAACTGAAAAAAGCTCTGTAGAGAAACTGTGTTTATTTTATGTTTTGGGGACTGGCAAAATGTTTTGAAGTGCTTTTTGCTGGGTTTTTCAGTAAAAAAGTGACTTTTAAATACCTGTAGTTTTTACCGCCATTTGCTGCTTGTCTTCCCCAGGAAAGAGGCATCATTTTTGGCTTGACCATGGAACAATCTACCAGTCCCATCACTGGGCCTTCTTCCAGCCACAAAAAAAAAAAAAAGTTTACCACCTCAGCAGGCTAGCAGTCTGCCTCAGCTGTGGGTGGCTAACTCTGCTGTGGCCATTTATTGTATCTCAGACTACTCATTCTTTACTCTGGATCCCTCTGTTGTAGCACCTACTGCCACTATGGACCAGGGTTAGCCACATCATCTGCAGCGTTTGGGGACCACTCAGTGGGCAAGGGAGAGCTACTCTTGTCAGTCCTGGGAGAGGGAACAGGGAAGGTCTCCCTGTTTTGTCAGAATCCTGTCCCCATTCCTGGGGAAGCTGCTGGTGCCATTAGTAACACAGTCGGGCCCATTTTTCCTCTCAAAAAGAAACCTCAAAATAAGCACCTGCTTACTCCTCCTCAAATTTCCTTAGACATGAGTAGTTTACTGGGCCAGCTCAGGGTTTAACTCAGGCTGTTAATCCTTCCTGTAAAGTAGTTCCTGGTAATAGACATGAGTAGTTTACTGGGTCTGGCTCAGGGTTTAACTCAGGATGTTAATCCTTCCTGTAAAGTAGTTCCTGGTAATAGACATGAGTAGTTTACTGGGTCTGGCTCAGGGTTTAACTCAGGCTGTTAATCCTTCCTGTAAAGTATTTCCTGGAAATAGACATGAGTAGTTTACTGGGTTTGGCTCAGGGTTTAACTCAGACTGTTAATCCTTCCTGTAAAGTAGTTCCTGGTAATAGACATGAGTAGTTTACTGGGTCTGGCTCAGGGTTTAACTCAGGCTGTTAATCCTTCCTGTAAAGTAGTTCCTGGTAATAGACATGAGTAGTTTACTGGGTCTGGCTCAGGGTTTAACTCAGGCTGTTAATCCTTCCTGTAAAATAGTTCCTGGTAATAGACATGAGTAGTTTACTGGGTCTGGCTCAGGGTTTAACTCAGGCTGTTAATCCTTCCTGTAAAGTAGTTCCTGGTAATAGACATGAGTAGTTTACTGGGTCTGGCTCAGGGTTTAACTCATGCTGTTAATCCTTCCTGTAAAGTAGTTCCTGGTAATAGACATTAGTAGTTTACTGGGTCTGGCTCAGGGTTTAACTCAGGCTGTTAATCCTTCCTGTAAAGTATTTTCTGGTAACAGAAAGAGGGACACCTGTTTTCCTGAACCGGTTCAGGACTCTGATTTGGGAGAGGTACAGGGTTTTCTCTCCAGATTTCTGATTCAGACTCATAGGATGGCTCTGTTTCTTACTCTCCCTGTGGCGTTTATCTTTCTTTGAGACTGTTTTTAGAATGTACCAGTCTTTTCAGCGGGAGAACACTGAGAATTCTCAGTGTCTCAGAAAATGTTATGAGTTGTTACAAAAGGAATTCCCTGAACCTACACCCATTCCTCCTGTCCTGTCTACCTTAGAGGATTTGTGCTACTACCTGTAATTTTTCTGATAGTCAGCCAACTGCCTGTAAAAAGGCTGATAGGATGTAGAAAGTTCCTCAGTCTTTTAAACTTTTATAAACTATTCCCAAACCTGACCCAGCAGCAATAGCTTTAGTTGATCCCACTGCTGTAAGCACTTAGTTAATTCTAATTCTAATCCAACTCTTTCTGGTAAGAATAGGAAAATTATTGATAAGTATGGGAAAAGAGTGCATACTTCTGCAACTTTGATTTTCAGAATTTTGAATTGTCAAACTTATATGTTAAAGTTTGTTCTGACAAACTGTGAAAACATGAGGAATGTTTTATCTGCAGTGTCTTCTTGAGAGGAAAAATCTGCATAAAATAATTTAGTTTCTTCTATTTCACAGGTCATTACTTGTTTAGAGTGTGTTTATGGCTCTGTCGATACTGCTTCCAGGGCTATGGCCATTGGTACTATTTTGAGGAAGTTTGCATGGCCACATTCTCAGAACATCCCAGATATTTAAAAGAAGATTTTAAATTCCCCTTTGGATAGAGATTTAGTTTTTGGCCCCTGTGTTGCAGAGTTGATCAAAAAGTGTAATGAAAGGGGTAAGGTGATCTAAGGTATCTCTCAGATTTTCAGCCATCCTTTTCCAAATTGTCTAAGGGATTCTCTAACTCCCCATCCAGTTTTGGCAAAAAAGCATTAACAATTACAGGTAAACAAATGTTTAAGAAAAACATGGCAAGGGGTTCCAAAAGAAGCATCAAACCTCCCAATGTCAAGGTCAGTCCAGTAAATCGGAATGACTGTTCAAGAGACCTTGTGACCCCCTCCCACCTTGGCCTCTATTTTCTTCTACAAAGTCTGATTCTCCATTTCTCTCTTTGGCAACAGGTAGTTGCAAGAAAATGGGTTCTGAAGATCATTCTTCAAGGCTAAAGATGGCAGTGGCAGGAAATTCCTCCTTTTCAGGAGGGCATTTGTCATCCTTGTCATCCTTCAGATCAGACTTTTTTGTTTCCACTGGTTCTTCATCACATGCTCCCCCATGGAGTAATAGAACCAGTTCCTCCTTCCCAGGTGGGGATGAGTGTTTATTCAGGGATGTTCTTATTGCCAAAGAAGGAAAATGTTTAGAGAGCACTTCTGGATCTTTCTTTCCTGCACCTGGTTGTGATAGTGCCCAAATCCAAAATGATGTCACTTCACAATCTATTACCTCTTCTTTCTCATTCAAGTTTTCCTTTAAGACCAGACTTGAAAGATGTTTATCATCACATTCCTATTCCTCCAGACTTATGGCATTTCTTAAGGTTCTGTGGGTCTGGATCACATTATTAGTCTCTGCCTCACTCTTTGGACTATTCACTGCACCACGAGTGTTCACAAAGTGTCTAGCTCCAGTTGTAGCTCATTGCAGTCTACAGGGTATCCATATTTCTCCATATTTAGATGATTTGCTTATCTTTGCAAAGTCTTTTTCAAAGTGTCAGGAGTCTCTGCCATGGGTTTGGGATCTCTTACAAAAGCTGTGATTCTTAGAACACATTCAAAAGTCATTCTTGACTCTTTGACATAGGATTGTGTTAATGTCATCTAGACACCTCAGTTCAAGGAGCTTTTCCTCCAAAGGAAAAAATAGATGTATATCTAGATCTATTTCTAAGGTTTCCACTCAAACTTCTGTCACTGCGAGGGAATACCTCAGGATTTTGGGTCTCATAATACCCTTGGCAAGACTCCACATGAGAAAGATACAGTGGTATCTGAATTCTCTTTGGTCCCAACACCAAGTTTTCAAATCCCAGTGCTGAAGTTTGTCAGAAGAGAAACCATTTGGTGGACAACAAATATCCTTAAACCTAGCACTCCCCTTCTCTCTCTCGGTTTCAAAGCAGTCAGTCGCCACAGATACCTCAGACTGTGATAAGGGAGCAGTTTCAGGAGGGATAAAAGTGCAGGGGGTGTGGGACACTAAGGACCAATGCAAGCACATAAATATCAAAGAGATGTTTGCCCTGATCAAGGCATTCAACTCTCTGAATCATCTTTGCTCTTTAGGACCTCTTAAAATTGTTACAGACAATACCGTGGTCATGTGGTACATCAACAAGCAGGGATGGGCAGGTCATACCCTATTTGCAGAGTAGCCATGGCTTGGGATATAGCTTCACAGCATAATCTCATGATACAAGGTATCCAACATTCTGTCAGGGCAAAACTGTGTGCCAGACAAGCTGAACAGAACCAGGGCAGACCTTCACAAATGGAAACTAGATCAGGGGTCTTCCAAGATTTGATCCATCTGTGGGAAGTTCCTCAAGTAGACCTGTTTGTATCTTCTCTGAACAATCAACTGGCAGGATTATGTTCCAGGACTCCAGAAGACCTGGAAGACAATTTGTTTTCTTTTCCTTGGACAGGAATGTGCCTGTATGCTTTTAATCCATTCCACTAAAATCCAGGGTACTTCTGAAGATTCAGAAATAACCCCCAAGATCATTATGGTGATTCCCTTCTGGCCCAAGCAACTGTGGTTCTCCCTTCTTTTGGAAATGGCTTGGAGCAATTACCATATGCTTCCTCATAGGCTGTATTTACTCACACAAGAACTGGGGTATTTGATACATCCCAACCTCAATCAACTTCAATTGCCTGCCTGGATGATATGGCCTTAATTCCTTTTAGGCACCTGTTAATTGAGGATGTGCAGCACATACTAACAGACGCAAAAAAGCCTGCAACAAGGAAATCCTATATTAACCACTGGAAAAAGTTTTCTAGTTGATGCCAACAACATAACCAGCCACCATTCAGAGCTAGTTGTTATCTGTTATTACAATATTTGTGAGAGTTACTATCCAATGGCCTTTCTTATCCCTCTACAAAGGTTCATTTATCAACCATTTCAACATGTCTGCCCATGGATCCTCTTTTTTCAATGCATTCTGATGTCAAAATATTTTTGAAAGGGGTTCTGCACAAGATGCCCCCAAGTAAACTCCTTGTGATCTTAATTAAATATTAGAGAAGCCAACACTTAGGATCATAGGATCATAGGATGATACTAGGCTATTGGCCCTGAGGCCCGTACAAGCCTAGCCAAGAATTTAGTCCATGTTCTGACAAGTCAGCATTGCTCCATTTGAGCTAGCTAACCTGTCTGACTTGAATTCATAACATGGAAAACTATTTTACTTGTTGCTTTGACCTCTGCAGTAAGAAAATGCACCTTCTTGCATGAAGTCCTGGAACACAATCTTGCCAGTTAATTGTCCAGAGAGGAGGCAAAGAGATCTTCTTAAGGTGAGCCAACCCAGTCAGATTTTCCATAGGGATAGGGTTTCTATGGAACCTATGCCTAGAGTAGTATCGGAGTTTACATTAAGCCAAACTATCCATTCCTCTGTTTTCTTTCCTGAACCTAAAAATAATGCAGAAAGGAAACTACATACCTTGGATGTTCACATACAACTCAGGTATCTTGACAGAATTAAATCTTTCAGTTCTTTTGATCAATTGTCCATTTTTTGTGAATGCAGGAAGAAGGGACAACCTGTGTTAAAACAGACTATTTCCAAATAGTAAACTAAGGCTATTACCCTTTGTTATACTCACCGTAACAAAACTATTCCAGGCAGGGTCAAGACCCACTCTACAAAGGCCTTGGCTTCATCTGTGGCTTTTTGGAAAGAGTTGAATTCTAAAAGTATTTTAGAAGCTGCTACTTGGTCCTCTGTAAATACTTTTACAAAGCACTATAAGCTTGATTCCTTCTCTAAGTGCAGGCCAGGCATTGCTAGGATCATTCTCCAGGGCCTCCTGGACTCTTCTCCTTCCACCTCCCAAATGTATTTAGCTAAGTAATCTACCCATATAGCTAAGGCTACCACAGCAATGATCAATTTGATGAACATAGTACAGTTGTGTAAGTAAACTTACCATAACAGTAGATGTTCAAATGATCTGTGATGCAGTAGCCACTCCCTCCCTCCACCCTTCTCATTTTTTTGATGTTTTTTACACCTGGGTGTGGGCATTTATTTTTGTTGTTCCTAGCATTGCTCTTTCAAGGCACAGCCTCCCTCCTTTGTTGGCAGAAAAGCTCTGAAGGGCTTGGCACACAAACATGTCTTTTAGTCAGATCACTTTGAGCTGCCTGATAGTTTGGCTGTGTGGAAGGTGCCCTGAGGCTTTGGAAGCTGGTTGGCTGTTATACTCTTGGCAGGATGTAACCCATATAGCTAAGGCTACTGCAGCAGTGATCATTTGAACATTTGCTGTTATGGTAGGTTTACTTACACAACTGTACTTTCTGCTGGGAGACTTAATTGCTGTGAAAGAGGGTACGATCAGAGCCATAGCAAGATGAGGGCAAGAGGGGCAGCTGTCCAATGAGCAAGTAGTTAGAGAGTGCAATAGTCTAGCTGTCCAATGAGCAAGCAGTTAGTAGGTGCAATAGTCTAAGTGCCAAAGACCTAAGTAAAGCTTTAAGCAACTGTGATTGCAGTGTCCAGTCTGTCCACATGAACTTGTTACCACACCATCCTTCTTGAATACAATGTGCCAAAACGAAAAAAAAAAGTTTTATTCTAGCATAATTTCTTTTATTTATCAAGTAATTACAACAGTGTGGTACAATACTTACAGTAAAGAAATTAACACATTGTTTTGCATGGATTGATTTTATTGATTTATGTTATCTTTAACAGAAGTAAGTGAGTGGTGTGCGTGTGTGTGTGTGTGTGTGTGTGTGTGTGTGTGTGTGTGTGTGTGTGTGTGTGCGCGTGTGTGCGTGAGTGTGTGCATGCGTGTGTGCGTGTGTGTCAGTATCGTAGTTAGTTTAGTGAGTGAAAGAAATAGCACAGACATGAAACTTTTTCCCTCTAGTTACCACATTAATTTGATGCTGTTGAGTAGCTGCACTTGAATTTCAGCAGGCTCTCCACATGTGTTGATTCATCCCATTGAATGTCTGACTGACCAGTGGGGTTGTATTATTTTAGAACCCATTTTCTAAATTATTGTTATTTATTTATTTTATTTTTTATTTTACATGTGTTGACCAGGCTAGTCTAGCTGGATACATGTCCTTTTTCAGTAGAGGCCCGGGGAGAAAAGCTCCAATATGAAGAGAAGACACAATACATTAACATACAGAAGAAATAGCATTAACATAATAATAAAAAGAAAACAGTGAAGTTTACATATTGATTAAATAACATTCACATGATATATAAATAATCTTAAACATGGTTACATTGAGAAGCAATGAGGTTGAGATAATAAACTCTGAGATGAGGAGGAGTTATCATTAGATCAGCAGGGAATTAGGAGTGTGAACTAAAAAAAAAAGGCATTCTGATTACCTTTTTAGTAAAAATCTTCATACTGAAGTACTAAGCAAATGACTGCTGTACAGCGTGATATGCAAGAAATATCAGATTACCAGGTAATCAGTTGCTGACTACACTGGCGGTAGACAAAAATACATTTTATTTTAAAGTTTATAAATAAAAATATATAAATAAGGACTGCATGTACTGAAAGGGGGGTAGATTACGTGTCTGGGCTGGTGGAAGATGAAGACAGTGACAGAGACCGTGTTGCTTGTAGTCTTTTGTCTAGAGGAAGGATTGCTTACCCGGACCTTAGGGGATCATAGCTGTAGCTGGACAAATCATGTGACATTGGCCTTGCAGTCATTTGGAACTGCACTATTGTTTTATACAAACCAAGCACATATAACATTATTACCACAGCATGTTTTAGTACAAATTTGGCTTATTATTGTGAAGTCACTTTATTTGGCATAACATTGTGCTGCAGTTACATCCTCTGTCTTTCATGTCAAACAGAGTTATGTCTGACTTAAGTAATCACTCTGAAAGCCAGACTTTAACTTTGCGGAGTGGCAGGTTTACAAAGTCACACTGGGAGGTTCACAAATCTGTATTCCAAAGTTGCCAACTCTATACTAAAGTACCACCCAGGAGCTAAGCGTACAAGTCTTGGTACCAGTCTAGAATGGAACAAAGATAAGGAGACATTTATAGTTTCCGAGAAAGCAGCCTTTGTTCGGTATTCATAGAAAATGGGAAGGTAGCAATGAAGCGCCACAAGACAGAGTAGACAAAGACACCAGCTAGACATATTCTGTCATGTTGGCCTGCTAGTCATGTCTAGCAGTTCTAGTTATCTTCCCCATCTGTGCGACTGCTGAGTCCACATCTAGACTTACAAAATGAAGTTGTTTAAGCAGTTCTTATAAGCCTGATGTATCCTTGTGATATAATTTCCTTGTTTTCTTTGAGTTTAGCTTGTGTTCTGCTTTGTGTGTTGGTCTTTTATTTGTGAACATCAGAGCCAGGAATTACTTAGTTGTTGAGTATATATCTGCCAGAGTGGGTATGTAGTATTAAATCTCCTGGCAAACTTAGAGAATCTGACTCCCTGAGTATCTGAGATTAAACTCCTGGTTTGGTATTATACATATCGCACCATGGATCACATTGTTCAACCAATCAGCAGATGAGCCTCACTGTTGTATAATTTATCATAACCCTTCTGTATTCTGATCTGGCCTCTGAGCAAATGTGAGTTGTTAATCCCTCAATATTATTTAAAAACAGAATTGCAAAAAATACCACTGTGTAAGTAGAATAGAATGTCATGCCATATATGTACCCCCCCCCCCCACACACACACACACATGTATACATGTGCACTCATATAAGGCATTCCATTCCAGCACATCTGCTATCATCAATATCATCTACAATGGAGCCTTCAGGCCATCTTGAAAAGTAAACACAACTTGCTAACCTGATCCTTTCTCACATATTTAAACATGTACTGTGTAACAGCTGTGAGAAGGAACAGAGGTGGCTTAATTCATCCCAGCCTGTTAATCAAAGTTAATATGCCTGTTATTATGTAGTTAAAAGCATAATAATTTAAAATACTGCCTCATTAAAGTAATAATAATAATAATAAAATTTAATAAATTGATCCCAAGCTATATAAGCGAAACAATCAACAACTCTGCATATTTTTAAATCAATGATTCCCTGCAGCATTTATTTGGTATTATTTCATGGAAATTACTATTGATTTAGGAAGTAAGATAGGAAATGGTTCTCATATTTTACGCAGAATTTACTTCTATTACAACAATCTCCCTTGTTTGTGAGTGTGTGAGGAAAGGGATAGACAATACAGAATAACTACTTTTTTGTGTATACTTCCAAAGGGGTCTATGTCAAAAGATCAAAAGTTCAAAAGACTGAAAATCAAAATATCTAAAACTGAAAATATCAAAAAATATTTTTAATGCAGGGGGGCAAGCCCCTTCTGCACCACTGCACCCCCCCTGCTAATTAATTATACCAACTCCAAGATTGCACAAAACTGGAGAAAGGGCAAATTCCATTTTCGATATTTTGAGTAAATATTTTGATTTTCAGTCATTTGAGCTTTTGATTTTCTGAAGGGGATCTTTCCAAAGATGTCACAGAAAAATACTGTTAATGAATAAATCTATTAAAAATTAGACAAAGGTGTAATAGTAAAATTGATGAAGATGAGGGCTATATTTCCCTGCTAGTGTTTTCATTAGAACACTGTGGTATATAAAAGTGTTCACTTGTCTAGGTTTTCATCTTAAGTTAAAGATGGAAAATGCATGTAGATAGGTATCTCAGCTATAAGTGTTGTTTAGTGAGTCACTGAACAAAGGACAGCCGCTGCAGAGTGGTGAAATGAAGCAGGATATAATATGTGAGTCACGTAATAGATGAGAACAAGGATTAGACATTGCTGTAGACTTAAAAAGGTCCGAAACTTTCTATTAGAATCTAGAGCAAAGCATGCAGGTTAAAATATCATGGCATCTAGCATGAGCAAGATTTAAAATATCAGTATATTTAGTGCTAACTTTGGTGACATGGCTTTTCATTGAATAAACATTCAAAGATTTCTGTGATTGAAATGAAGAAGTCAAAGAGCATTGCCAAAAACCCAGATTACAGAGGGGGGAAGCTACCACTGTCAGTGAGATTCTTGAATCCTCCATTTGCAGACAAGCCACACATCTCAGGATTTGCAAGATAACCCACTGACTGCAAAAATAAGTTTTAAGCACTGCTGTAGCTGACCTTTGTAAGGCAATCTTCCAAACCTGTCACTCCACAAATACTGTTTCAGTGAAGCGAGCTCCCAGTTTCTGTGCTGTAGTCAGACTGGCAACAATCCCCTTTTTCCAGTTTTGTACACAGGGTTGGGGTGTAACTTCAAAGGTGACCTTCACCTGGACCTAATGCTTACATGCCAAGTACTGGAGCGAAAACCGGAAATAGGTCAAACATTATACTTTGTCCACTGAGTTATTCCAAAACATTCAAGTCCCAGACAAATAAAAAATATAGATTTGTTTTTTACGTTTTCATTTTTCTTTCGTAAAAGGATGAATTTATGCATAAGTATGTACAAGCCAGAAAAACATTGTGTATGTGGAGGATTTTACTATCTACAGTTCCAATTATTTTTTTTATGCCAGTTTTGTCTTTCCACTGCTGTACCTGCATGACAGATTGTTAAAGAGGTTATTGTCAATAAAAACAAAAGGGTTGGGATTGCTGTGCTGTTACAACAATGTGCGATATACCTGATATTGTGAAAACGATATATGCTAATGGCAAAATGAAACACAATGAGGTTAACTTCACTGTGAAAAAGTTTGGGATAGTTAATGACCTTTAAAACAGTATGAATGGAGTCTGGGAAAACTCTCATATAATACTGGTGAGCATTATATTTTCTTTAACACAAAATTGTCCTATGGGGGGGGGGGGCATGTTACAGTATGTTGTACCAAGTAAGACTAGGTCACAGGTTAAAGGAAAATAAATGAAAAAAAATATTTTCTAAACTGAAGTGCAAATGAATAGTGGGCCTATTTTGTTCTTCCTAAACTTAAAGTCTTCAGTGCAGCTTTCTAATGGTATAGAGAGAGTATGTGTGTGTTTGTGTGTGTGGCGGGGGTTGACATAAGACAGCTCAAATATTGTTTTTATGTAAAATAATTGGTATAACACTTTGTTTCCTATAAGCTGTCCACACAGCATTGCTTTAAAGCACTGAAAATGTAGTTTTTACTACTGTAAACCTACTTCCTTGCAGACACACAGCGTAAGGTCCTGAGCCATTCAATAGCACACATCAATTGGCTGCAGATTCCTTAATGTCTTCTGTTCGATACTATAATTCTGAGGCAAGGTAGCTCATTTCAGCACAAATTAAATGGCTGTAAAAGAAGACACAAGACACCCAGCAAAAACAGTTAAAATGGCTTTATTATGACATACTTACAAGTAGTTTGAGAAAAGTCATTGCCAGCTGAACAGAAACCTCCTGCATCCATTCCTAGGGCCAACAGCTTCTCTGTCTTATCATTGCAGCGAAATGTCTGGATATTAATAAAAGCTTCATTCATATACTTCATTCTGGAAAGAAGAGTCAGTTTATCTGATAGATCCCTGAGTTTATATACCTTCATGTAAACAATCTGCATTTGGCGACATATGGTAATTTGTGCATCATATACTAGGCTGTTTGGAAAAAGAACAGTGGCTGAACTACATTTCGTGAAGAGTAAACAGTAGCTTCTAATGTTTACAGAGCTTTTTTACTCTAAAGCTAAGTTCATCATTTCAAGAAGCAGGTCATATGTACAGTTCTTCAAAAGCACATTGTATTGTGATCGGTTCCCATTTCTGTGTACCACTCTCTCATAAAAACCTGCTTTTCAGAGGATGGTTTTTCAGAGGGCACAGTTTAATATGTTGTTTTTGTAAAACTAAATGCATGCAGTGCTAGATGTAGCTGTAATGCAGAATCATACATATTAGGGCTGCAGGGTCATGCATGTTTATTCTCTGCTCACAGTGGGCTTAACCAATATGAATCTATACGGGCTCTTTCACATTCCACCCCTTATGTCAAGCAACTCGCTGAATATGAATTCAAATAGTGTACTGTTACAAATTCTTGTATATGTTCCTATGCACTCAGATCACTTTGTGATATAAATAGCAACAAAGAATACAAAAGAAAATTGAGTGAATTGTTACAATTAATAAAGCATGCAGTATTAAACTGAACCACTTACTGGCCTTGGGTGACCAAATAAACAAATGTCACCATTGCAACACGGTTATTCTTCATTCTCATTTGCAATCTATCTAGTGGTGCTTTTGTCTTAAAAAAAATCCTGATTATAGTTAGATGCTCATCTCCCAAAGTTTTGTTCAGCAGTAGCAACACAAATTTCCTTCTTGAAAGACTTCTGACTCGGATTGGTGATCGCCATTGACATGTGTGCAGTGTTTTAGCTCTGGCATTAACTGTAATGGCTATCTGTTTAATCCGTTAAAATGAGTCACCGTGTGTATATTTGATTTACAATGTGCACCGCTTTCTGTAATGGTTGCATCACTCCTTGGTATTTTACAGGAAGATATCACACATGCTGTCTTCTCCTTTAATTAATTAGTATCAGTACCATTTCCCACAAAACAGCATCATACGCATTCCCAGCACCATTATGAAGACATGGGTGGGGTTTTCTCCCCACTGTCATACTTTCTTCATCTTTGATGCCTTTCTTCACAGTTCGATAAATCAATTGGAACACCATCAGAGTCAATTTGACTTACATTGGTTTGTGGTAATAACCAATTATTTCAAAACTGCAATGGAAATTTACAAATGGACAAATGCACTTAGTCCCCTTACGACTAAATAAGTGGTTGAATTACAATGTACAGATGTTTTCTTCACATCTATAGGCTTTAAACATTCAATGATATTAATTATTTTTGTCAACAAGAGGCCTTTTAAGCTCCCAGTGTTTTGACTCTACATAAGCAACCAGTGAATGAAACAGGTCAATTTTTATTCAGCTTGAATATGTGTTTTTACCAGAATCATTGTCATAATGGAAGACTAAGAGGGCTGTATAGATTGTGTATTTTATAATTCTAAACAGTAAATTGTGGGAATCCTTAGAATGACATTACACATTATTTACAAGTTTGTGGAAATCTGCTGTATTACAAGTCCCACAGAATGGAAGTAGGTAAGTCAGTTTTTATTTAAATCTTGGATTATGGGGTGGCATCTATAACCAACTGCACACATGTGCAGCATATTCTTGAGCAAATTGTGGGCACGTGCAAAAAGAGAGTCATAGTCCAATGTTGGGCGTGTGTGCAAATTACAAGAAAATGTGTATGTAAATGATATGCAAATGATGGGAGGTTCATAGGTTCATAGGTTGGTACTAGACTATCGGCCCTAGGGCCTATGCAAGCCTAGCCATAACAATTCCCTGGATATTTCTTCCCACAATATTTATTTCCCCAGGCCCCTGTCTAGCAGGGCGACTGACATGATCCCCAGGGTGAATTTCCTGTCTCCCATCCAATCATCAAGGTTCCTTTTGAAGAGGGCCAAAGTGGTGCTCTGCTTGATATATATGGGCAGTCTATTCCAGAGTATGGGGAGTCTCTGGGTCAGGAACCTATCCCTCCAGCATGTTTTGTTCATTGTGATGACAAGGTTTAGATCCTTGGAGCGTGTGGCTCTGAGGGATTGGGATTTCTTTAAGTGGAGCATGTCCAACAGCTTAGGGTTTGACATGGCCTTGTATGTTAAGCAGAGATCGCCTCTGAGTAGACGATATGCCACAAAGTATAGCTGGAGTTTTTTTAGACGGTCAGTATATGGCATCTGCTTTAGGCCTGTGATTCTTTTAGTGAGGTATTTCTGTGGCCTTTCAAGCTGTTACAGATGTCTTGTGAGGTACATACCAAATCAGGCATTATACTCTATAATGGGTCTAATGAGGGATGAGTACAGTGGGACAATGACCTCCTTTTTTCTGGATGAAAAGCCCTTAGTGATGAGGTGTGCCACATAGAAGGATTTCCTGACTGTTGTGGCAATGTGGTTATCGAAAGTGAGACCACTGTCCACCTGTGTCCCTAAGTCTCTCATCACACTTTTGATGTTTAGTGTCCTGCTACCTATGTGGTAATTCATGGGCACATGTTTTTTTCAAAGGGGATAACTATACATTTCTTGACATTAAGCTTGAGCCCATGGCTCTGGCACCAGGCATCTGTTTCTGTAAGGCCCTTTTGTAAAATATCCACATCATTTGGGGATTCAATAATGGCTCCCAGTTTGCAGTCATCTGCAAACTTTGTTAGCCAGAGTCCCTTAGTGTTGGCCTGTACTTCAGAGAAGTAGATGCCAAACAAGAGTGGTCCCAGGACTGAACCCTGAGGTACTCCACTTGTCACTTGTCTGGAGCTGGATTTGGAGTCGGCTACTTTTACTGTCTGGGTTCTGTCAGTAAGCCAGTTAGCAACCCATCGAGTGACGTAGGGATTTATGCCCAGCTTAGTAAGTGTATCTATGATTCCAGAGTGGGGGATGGTGTCAAAGGCCTTGGCAAGGTCCAGATAGGCTGTGTTGACTACCTTACCCTCATCTACAGCTCTGGAGACTGATTCGAAGAAGTCAGTCAGATTCAGGCGGCAAGATCGGCCCTTCACAAACCCAGACTGGGTGGGGTCTAGTGTTTAAAGGTTGCCAATGTCTTTGTTTATAAGTTCCATGATAATGCATTCCATGCCCTTGCAAATCAGGCTTGGCAGACTGATGGGACGGTAGTTCCCAGGATCCAAGGTGGATCCTCCCTTGTGGAGCGGGATAACTGTAGCTGTGCGCCACTCATTGGGCAGATGCTGCCATGATTATATGTTGATGGATACCCATTCCTGCCTGTTGAGATTCAGAGTCGCTAAATACTATGTAAATGTGCATTGTGTACATGGATTATAAAAAGGACAAGCTTTACTGTTTATACAGACTTTGTAGTCATTGAAGATGTCTTGAGTAGCAACTAGCTTTGTGATTTCCCACTTTGTGACTTGCTGCTACAGTACAACAACCCACTCCACCTTGTGGAGCTTGGTGCCAACATCACAGGCTTTGTCAGCAACATTTAACACACTACAATTTTTTAAGAGTAAGAGGTTCTTGCTCAATTTAATGAGAACAGGGACATCATATAGGTCTTGGTGAACATGCATGACCCACAAACTGGAACTGGGGGAATGTGCAGCCTGCCGATTCCTGCAAATGGCAAGGTATGTTTAGTTCACACTATAATGGTTGTTGGGACCTTCCAGAGACAGACTGGAACACCTTGAATATTTCCCAGACTGCAGGATCCAGTAGCAGTTCATCAGTGCTATTCTAGCCCATGTGAATGAGAGTCCCTATTGTCTACAGACATTACAGGAGAGAGATACCCCCTTCCATGCTTTTTACAATCTGACACCGTTTCCTGACATGCTAAGTGTGAGAGATTGCACCCATGTGGCTATTAGGGCCCCACTTGACTCACTGGAAGAAAGGTGTCACCATGTTGTTTAAATTTATATTTATGTTTAATACAGCAATATTTATACTCATTAGTTAAGATCACTTTTTTGTCTGTGTTCACATCACATGTCTAATTTTGATAAAATTACCACAATTAAGTGTTCCGATTTGATTTACATAAATACACACACTAGTCATTCAAAGACAGACTAATGAATGTTTAATTTTATCAACTCAGCAGGGTTGGTCATTTTTATTCACAGACCTCTCCCAGTCCTAGTATTTATAACCACATTTTTGGCTGCATATTTCTTCCATGTCTGTGTCAAAAAATAGTAACAATAATGATCAAAGTAACATATTTCAAGTCTGTTTCACACAAGCACACTATAGCCACAGTAAATTATCCCAGTTTGATTCATCCACATGCAGACTAGTCTTGCAAAAACAGATTAAATACTGTTTAAAAATCAACAGATAACAATAGCATAAGATATATTTTATCCACAGACAGCCCCCCCAACTCCACCTGCAATTATAACCACTTTGTTGAGTGTGTACACCTGTTATTCTTATGATGAAATGCATTACATGTACTTTATTAGTAGCATTGAATGAACAGCATGAAATTGTCTAAAGACCACTAGGGCATCATAGGACCTAGCCATGTCTAGCACAGTTTAAATAAAACAGAACTTAGGATGAAAGTATAAGAAATATTAACCACCTAACAGTATATGCTAAGTCAATATGGACAATCTCTGCAAAAGTAAAAGTCATCTGAAGAGTTTCACATCAAAGAAAACTGTTAATATAGTCTCTGCTGTTGGTGAACAACTTTGCATTTCAGTACATCTATAAATACAATGTCTACTGCCCATAATGTGTAATTGGCCTAGGTTGCATTAAAATAGTGTGCTGGTGAAATTGCCATAACATTTCCTGAGCTAGATTAGCTATGCATCAGGTAATGGCTGAAAAAAGACAATCACAAAGCATTAAACTTAACTAAATCCATAAATCCTTTGCAATCTGATCTTTTTGAGGAGAATGTATTACAATAATGTGTAACAATAACTGCACATCACTCTAAATAATGCAGGTTATACTGACCTGACAAATGTCAAACCCTTCATACTTGCTAGAGACTTTAATGAAGGTACAGCAACAATATATTACTAAAATGCAACATGTTTAGAGTATATTACACACTCCAGACCTATTAAAGAGGTAATTATGTCTTTGCTTGCTATGAAAAAAAACACAAATAAAGATGATATAGATGTTGCAGTAGCTTTTGTTCAACAACCTACAGATCATACAAATATCAGAAATATTACTGCATGCAACATACTTTTTTTGGGAGGGGGTTTACTTTCAGAATACATTTTGACCTCCCTATGTCTTCCCTGTCATCAAGATTAAATATCCCTTCTGACATAAATCAGTACAGGTCTGACCTACTTGAATGACTAATAGCATTGTACTACTTCAACATATGCTTCAACGGAGTCAGGAGAGCCAGATCATGGCCAAATGGGGTGCTAGGCAGGGTAATGGACTGCCCCCCCATTCCAGTCTTACCAATATCCCATTATTTGTCTGTCTCTTCCCAGTTATCATAAAACACTGTTCAAACCTATCAGTATCCATATTGTTTTCTTCTTTACCTTTACAGTGTTAAGAGAGATTTGGATTAAACTGAAAAAATATATATATATTTTTTAAATTTTACATCAAAACACAGGCAGCCATCTGCTAAACAAAACAAAACAGAAACAAAGAACTCTCGCATTGGAAACAGATTTTGCATGAGCAACAGTAAACGTCTCTTCCCTTGGAACTCGCATTTAATGAAAATCCACCTGATGACCCATTTAACTACAAGAGATGTGTTGGATTCATAATTAATTACCATATAGTAAAGCACTAATTAACAGTTATTTGAAGGGTGCCAGAATACAAAATACAGCTGTGTAGTGCATTTGCTAACATCTAGGTACAGCCCACTGGACACAAGTATCTCTTTTCAGAGGTAGCCCAGACGCACTGTCTGGTGAAGTGACTCAGTCAGAGCCACATAGTACACTCCCAAGGATGGAGTCAGTCAAACCCTACACTACCGGAAGCAGCTCACTAGTAGCTCATAGCTTTATTCATTTGGATTAAGAAACAGACAAACTCTTGTAATCCGACACAGTGCATTTCACATCCACGTGCCTGTATAAAAGCTAACTTAAAATGCATTCATAGTTAATATGTTAACATTAAAGTTGTAGACTTCATGATGTCCATTTTATTCATGGCAAAATAATAAATACATTGTCAATAGTCACAAAACAAGAGAATCAAGAATCATACCCAAACAATATGTGTGACTTGTATGATGATTGAGTCTATCCTTTATACCACAGTTTGAGATGCCAGAACCAAGTATTTATACATCCAAACACACACACACGCATTAACACACACACACACACACACACACACACACACACACACACACACTTACATACACACACAGATAGGTCTGTCTGTTGCAGCCCCTTGTATGACTATGAACATCTCAGATGTTTGCTTGCAGTTAAATGAATGAAGAAAATACAGGTTGAGAGAACCATTCAGTGCAACCTATGCCCTCCCATTCTTATCTGAAAAATCAGAGACAAGCACCCAAAATCAGGAAGAGATTTTAAAAGTGCTTATATACTTAGAAAGTTGCTAGTATAACTGTTTTTGCATTAACATTTTCTGAATGGTATGAAGTCTGAAACTTACATATTTGTCATTATTTAGTGACAGCAGTCCACAGTACTTTACCAGAAAGTCACAAATTTTACCAAGAACAGACCACAAATATGATGAAAAAGTCAGTCAGTTGAGAACTATGATCTCTGCAAACACAAACTTGCATACACAAACACACACATTCACACACATGCACATGACCATCAGTTACTGCTATTTGTATGACTGTGTGCATCACATATCTGTTTGAGATCAAGTAAACAAATTTATCTGTACATAGTGGCTTAGAAGTGTACCTCAGTTTGCTGCTGTTAGAACCATACACCAAATTCCATTGTAATTCCATTCTGCCCTCAGAACTTCTTAGCTAAACAGTTAGAGACAAAGACCCAAAGTCAGGAACAAATTTTAAATATTTATCTTATATACTTAGAAGGTTGCTAAAATAACACATTTTGCATTAACAAGCATTTTCTGTAGGAAATAAAATCTGAAACTCACATGCTTTTCATTATTTAATGGCTGCAATCCACAACATTTTGCCCAAAAGTCACACATTTTCAAGGAATAGACAAAACTCTCTCTCACTTTCTTTCTTGAAGAATTCTGAGAAAATCCAAACTTATGGGTAGACAAAGACCCAAAAGGGACAACTTTTAAAAATTATATTATTTATTTGTTAAGCAGGTAAACCCACTGGGCAAAGTGTCCCTTTTTTAGGGTAACCCAGGAACTTATCTGGTTAAATGACTTTATCAAAGGAACACAATGGGTGTATGGAAGAGGAAGGATTCAGACCCTGTACTTTTGACTACTGGAAGCAGTTCATTAACAGCTCAGAGCTTTAAGTGCCAGACAGCTCTAATTCACATAACAAAGTGTTGCATAGACTTGCATTTTGTGAAGAGTAATAGCTATGAAACTCTAACGATCACCTTATTTACTGACTATAAACTTCAGTGACATACCAGGAAAAAAAAGAAGTTAATGGGTGATGGAGTATACATGTGAAACAGTCAGATCTGTTCTGTACAAATCAGAGACAGATAAGATGTAGGCTACTCCAATTCATGTAAAAAGTTAACAGAGCAACAATTTTTGTATCAAAATGCATTTTCACAACTATGAAACTCTAATAACTGACCTTATTGACTGTCTGTAATCCTTACCAAACAGTTGTTTTAGGAGGTTGAAGGTACAGAGCCAGTCAAAATTCATGCAGGAGGTCTGTGGTAAACTGTGTGAGCCTTCATACATGCAAGTACACACACACACCCAGTGTAGCACATGTAAAATAAAACAAGTGGCCTTACATGGTTGAATTTAAATGTTTTTCTTCCACTAAGCAGTAAAAAGTGCTTATTCCATAAGCAGCTTTTACATTCAGAAAATAAGCAAACTAAAATTAGTTATATGTAATGAATGTAATAAAACAGCAGTGTGGGGTGGGGCACTAGACACCAGAGAAACTACAATTGTGTCATACCAGCACTTAAGGCACTATGGGAATTAATGGGTAGGGGTGGACACTATCCACCAGGGGAAATTGCAGTGATGCCATACAGGTACTTAAATTATTAAGGAGATCAGGGGGTGGGGAGGGTGGAAACTAGTCATCAGGGAAACTACAACAGTGCTATACTGGCATGAAAACTATTAAGGGGATTAAAGAACAGGTATGGGGACTGTGGCGTGTGTGTGTGTGTGTGTGTGTGTGTGTGTGTGTGTGTGTGTGTGTGTGTGTGTGTGTGTGTGTGTGTATGTGAGAGAGAAAGAGAGATTGTGTTTGAATGAGTATTTATTTATTTATTTATTTATATTTGTTTACCAGGGTAGTGCACTGATCTCATTGGATGGTGCAGTGGTGCAGCGGTAGTGTTGTCACCTCACAGCAAGAGGTTCTCTGGCTCAATTCTTGGCTGGGGTGCCTTTTGTGCAGAGTCTGCATGTCCTCCCTGCATTCGTGTGGGTTTGCCCCGGTTTTCTCTCACATTAAAAAGACGTGCCTGGAGCATTTCTCTCCGGGCCTCCTCTGGAAATTGGCTTTGTTCCAAGTCAGACTTTCCCCGGTAAATAAATGTTAAATAAATACATTTTCAGGTACAACCCAAGTGAAGAAGATCACATAAGAAATGAACAAAACATGTTTAGTGATACAAGGGCATGTTAAAAAACATATTTATAAATGCAAGAATATACTACAACATTTAGTTCAAGAAACAGTTTACAGTTTTAGAACATGAATGGAAAAATGGAATTATGCTTAGCAAAACTTTTTGAAAAAGATGTAGCTATAATGAATGAGATGGCTTATACTACAAGGATAGTAGCATATCATTATATAGTGAGGTATGAAGGCATTAGAAGAAGTGGGCGGCCACGGTGGTGCAGCGGTTAGCATTGTCGCCTCACAGCAAGAGGTTCTCTGGTTCAATCCTCGGCTGGGGTGCCTTCTGTGTGGAGTCTGCATGTCCTCCCTGTGGTCACGTGGGTTTCCTCCAGGTGCTCTGGTTTCCTCCCACATCCCAAAGACATGCTGTAGGTGGATTGGACACTCTAAATTGGCCCTGGGCCAGGTGTGCATGTGTGTGCCTTCCGTGGAATGTTAGGTGCCAGTTGACAACTTGACACCGTAAAACTTTACTGCCAATCATGAGCAGACATGTGATCTGCTGTGGTGACCCCCTAACCAGGAAAAGCTGAAAGAAGAAGGCATTAGAAGAGGTGTGTGTGTGTGACTAGCTGCAGGAAACGATGTCATGAGGAGAGGACAGAGGAATGGTGACGGGGGCAGGGCTTGAAGATGAAAGAGGAATAGAAGGAAAGGAGAGGCAGTGCAATAGAGATGAGTGGGAGGGAGCATGAATGAGAGCCAATCAGTGACGAGATGAGATAAGGAAGGATTAAAAAGGGTTAAAGGGTGCAGAGGAAGTGTAATAGAGATGAGTGGGAGGGAGGATGAATGAGAGCCAATCAGTGAGGGGATGACGAGATAAGAAAGGATTAAAAAGGGTTAAAGGGTGCGAGAGAGCTGCAGTCTAAACTGTGTGAGTGCAGATGCATTTTGTTTGGGTGAAGAGGTGTTCTTTGAGCTGTTCTCTGAAGTCGCAGTACTTCTGGATGGTTGTGATTGAGAGAGGAATGAAGTCCCATAATTTGGGTGCTAGGATGGAGAATGCATGGTCAGTGCAATGAAGTTTACTTTTTACAGTTAGTAGGGTGGGTGGGTTGAGATTGAGTACTTGTGTGTGTGTGTGTGTGTGTGGTGGGGGTGCCACTGCCTACATGAGCAGCAGTTAACTACCGCAAAGTTCAGATCAGCAACGATCTGCATACTGCTGTAGTAACTGCATTTCAAAGCAGATAATGAGATCTTACCTCATCACAGCTAACATGTCTCTGAATTGTAAGATGCCATGTGATGGGGCAGGGCCTTTTTAGCATGGGCAGTATGACTCATGCTAGGCCCTCTATGTGAAAAGTGTGTGCTTACCATTGCGCCTGTTGTGTCCTCCACATGAAATGTAACTTGTGAGTAATAAATGTTACTAACTTGTGCAAACATGAGGCTATATAGGCACTACAAATCCAGAGTAATAGAAGTTAGGATTCTTTTTTTACGTGAGGTCACTTATAGGTTCAGAGGTAAATACTAGGCTAATGACCACCAGGACCTTTATAAGCCTAGCCATGTAACCCAACCTGATTGTGTCTTTATGTGTTATGGACATTTACTAGGAGGGGGATGTTAGGAAGTTTCTAGAGCTTATGTGTATGGGGGAGTGCTCATTTGGGCTAAGTTACTGTCTGCCTCTGTATGTCAGATACATGGGGGCCAGATCCAGGGTGATTTTCCAATTTCCCATCCACTGGTCAAAATTTACACTTAAATAGGGTTATAGATGGACTCTGTCTCACATGGATGGGGAGCCTGTTCCACAGCATGGGATCCTCTGAGACACATATCTGTCTAGCCAGCATGTCTTATTTATGTTGCAAGCAAAGTATAAATCCCTGGATCTGTTGGTTATGATGCTGTTTCTTTTGTGGATTTGTAAAAAGTCCATCAGAGCTGGATCCAAGGATGGCTTGTGTGCCAGGCATAGAAAGCCTGTCAGTAACCTGTAGGAGACTTGAGTATAGAGAGAGGGCTTTAAGGTGATCCATATAGGACAATGTGTGGATTCTCCTGGTAAGGAAGCTTTGTGGGCTTTCCAGCTGTTGCATATGTCTGGTCAGGTACATGCTGAAGGCAGCATTATACTCAAAAGTGGGTCTGATAAGGGCTGAATAAAGCACCACTATGACTTCTTGGAACCTGGATGCCATGCCATTACTTATAAGTTGGGTGACATATTATGATTTTCTTACTAACTTGACTACAAGTTGGTCAAAGGCCAGATTACTGTCTACATATGTTCCCAGATGCCTGACTACCGGTCAACTCTTAGGAGTGTCTTATCGATACAGTAATTAGCCTGGGTGGCTATTTTCATAAAAGGCACTGTAATGTATTTATTGGCATCTCTGACTTTGGCACCAGTCATTTGTCTGTTTTAGACCCTTTTGTAAGATGTTTGTGTCTTGGGGCAATTGTGATTCTAAGATAGCTCTCAATTTGCAGTCATCTGCAAACTTATTCAGCCAAAGGCCCTTGCTATTACGTTTACCTCTGAGAAGTATAATCCAAGTAGGAGTGGTCCCAACACAGAGTCCTGAGGTATCCTTCTGGTGACTGGTCTGTTAGTGGAGGTGGTCTCACCAATTCTGCCTTCCTTTGTTCTGTCTGTGAGCCAGCTGGCAATCCAACAAGTTAAGTAGGGGGTTCATGCCCACTTTGGTGAGTTTGTCAACTGTACCCCAAGTGAGGAATTGTATTAAATGCCCTCACCAGGTCCAAGTAGGTGGTATGCAGTTTTCCCCCTCATTCATTGCCTTGGTGACCTTCTCAAAGAAGCCCACCAGGTTTAGTAGGAATGATCTTCTTTTGACAAAGCCAGACTTGGTTGGGTCCAGTGTCTGAAGGTGCCTATATCCTTGTTGACCGTTCCCATGATAATTCATTGCATGACTTTGCATATTAGACTAGTCAGGCTAATGGGTCTACAGTTTCTGGGGTCCGTTGATGGTCCACCCTTGTGAAGTGGGATGACTGTTGTAGTCCTCATATTGGCTACCACTTATTTGGTAAAATCTCATAAAAAAAAAAAGGCACGTTAACACAATCTTCCTCATTAATCCCTGTAGAACAGAAAAAAAAACATGACAGTATCAGAAAAATAACTTAAATTATCCACTGCAGTGATTATGCAGTACTGTCTGTATTTACTAATCAGATTATGAAGCTTTTTTCCACAAAGCTCTGCATTGTATCCGTGGCTATGCAACTTTTTCACAATGAGGTTTTCAGTTCAATCTGTTAAATGCTTATTTCTTTTGTCTGCAGTATCTGCCTCTGGCTGATTGAGCTTTAAACTGTTCTAGCCAGTTGGTTTATATACAAGAAAAAGTTAACCGGTAGTGGATTTCGGTTTTTTTTTCATGTAATGCTGTAGGTGACTATGCACTGGGTGGTTTTTCCTTTTCTTGCACCTTGTATGTAGGTCACTGTTAGGATGATACTTGTAAAAACAGTTTCATTAGTCGTTAGGGTAAATGTTTCATTAGTTGTTAGGGTGTGCCATTTCTGTTTATTTGACCTTTTTGCTCCCACTAAGAAAGGTAGTACAGTTAACACTGTTATTTCTGCCAATGAAGGAAATACTAACTTGATCTGTGATTTTAACCTTTTCATTTGTTACTGTGAACTGCAGTACTTTCACATCGTAGCACAAACAGCTTATTTTTAAGTTCCCTGGTCTTAATATTCTTTTTAGTCTGATGTCCTGTCTCCAGGGAATAAATGCGTCAAGGCATCTTTCTTTACTTAACTTTAGCCCTTTATGTAGCTGTTAACATTCTTTCTGTTAAAACCAGCCTAAAGAATAGATTTTTTTTCCATTTATTGTTTTTTGCTGTGCTACAGACCATGCAGTCACTGTAACATTTTTCTAGTGACCATTTATTCCCCATTAGAAGCAAGCACTCGTTGGGAGATGTGCACCACTGTGTTATTGAGCATGGGTGTTTTTTTAACGTACCCACTTTAATTTCCTTGGGAGAAGAGCAGCCTACTTTTACCCTGAGTTTTTATAAGTACCTGCAGGTACAGTAAATGCCCTGTTCACTTAGTCTTGTTTGCAGTTCTTTCAATCCCTATCAGGTCACAGCTGCAGTAGGATGAGGTAAATCCTTCCTTCTCAATACCCCCTCCCCTAGAGAATGAACTGCACCAAGCTTCTGAACAGAGCTGTTTCAAAGGAATTTGGCACCTAGGGTAGCAGCACATTTAAAAAAAAAAGTGTTAGTGTACAAGCTGTCATTAAGTGAATGCAGTTACAGTTGATTATCAGACATTTTGTAAACTGTCAAACTTTTTATTTATTTATTTTTTAAGAATACTACTTACTACTAAATGTACTGCACTGGGGTCTTGTTTTTCACAGTGCTGTGTGTTTTGCAGTGTTTACAGTAGTCATTTTGCACACTGCAGGCATTAGTGATGCTTGGTGATTTTTTATTTTTTTTTTGCAGTTTATTTCTCCAATGGTCAGACTAACCCTACACGCAAATTCAAATCGCTATGAATTTCTTCATATTTGTTGTTGTTGAATATCTTTCGGGGATATGGAAGTGCAGATGCTGAACAAAATGCTGGTTACATTTAAAGAGAGAGGCCAGGGATGGCTAAAGACTGCGTTCAAGTGATGGGAATTTCTGGAGGAGAAGGAGAGGAGCCAGCAACCGTAACAAAGAGGGCGATGGCATGATAGCGATTAACGTGAGGACAATAGCCTAATGTCATTGTCATGTAAACAGATGAAAGAGAAGCAAGCAGAGGAAGGCAAGTGTGTGGACGTTGTCTGTGATGTTTCAGCAGCACAAGCAGAGTGGGAGGTTAATGAAGGGTACTTAGAAAACCCTAAGAAAAAAGGTCAGAGGGTCAAGACGAAAAATGAAAAGGGATGAGAAACTGTGAGAAGGCAAGAAGGGTCATAGCTCTAGGATAAGAAAGAAAAGGACAAAGGATGGGGGCACTTAGAAGGAAAAGCTAAGTTGAGAAAATGTATTTGAGTGAAGGTAATGCAACAAGGAGATGGACCAGTAGAGACAATAATGATACTGGGGTAACTGCTCATCAGGTCGGAAAAACAGTTGCAGGTATAGGGGAGCTGGGCTTCTCTTTTGGGCAGGGGGTAACATTGCTGAAAGGTTAAGGCATGACATGGGACATACCCTGACAGGGTCACAGATAGGAGAAGCTGGGGAAGCAATCACTTGAAAGGAGAGACCACAAAGTAGTTGGACAAGTCTAGGGGGATGCTGATTATTAATGTGGTTGGTTACCTTTGACTAACCATTAGGGACACACTTATTGATCAAAATGAGAGAGCAAGTTATAAAATGAGAATTCATGAATGTTTTTTGATTGGTCAGCTGGAAATTAGAGGCAGAATTACAGAAGGACAAAAAAGTATGGAAAAGAAAGGAGAAAGAAGACAGTTTTCTGGAGGCCTTAGAAGAAATGGATAACAGTATTTTCTATATAAGCATATGTGATGGAGGAAATATGCCCTACCAGGGTATTAGGGATGTGGACTTACTTTAAGTGAGATTTGCAGATGAGGGATAACAAGGGCCTGTGACTCAATGAGTATCAGACAGCCAAGTAGCAATACCCAGAGTGGCCTCTGTAATGGTGGGACATAGGCTTAATGTGATTGATAGATATAGGTTGAGACATAAGCATAGCAGATTGCTCATTGGCAGTTAGGAAGCTATTGGAGAGGCAGAGGGAGCCATGAGGGTTGCAGGTAAGAGCTACAATTTGCAATAATGGATGGTAGATGTTTTCCAACTAATGCAGTCCAGTGCACTCAGTATCCCAGGATGCCTTCTAAAGAGCATGAAACGGTCCTCTGGAATTACTGTTTAACTGTAGCCTCCAAAAAGGCTTCATGCCTCATGAATGGAGAAAGGCAACAGCTGTCCATCTGCACAAAGGTGGGCGATCTAAAGATCATGGAAACTACAGACCCATAAGTCTCACTTGTCTTATATGTAAAGCCATGGAAAGAATTATCATGCGGATGAAGAGATATAGTAAATCTCGAGACACAGGCACATCCAACAACTGGAACATCCACAGAGTTTCCTCACTAAGGGCACAAGTAATATGTCCTGTGCAGACCACCTCAAGGCCCTGTCCCTGTATTCTGTCTTCTACAGGCTTTTAAGGGGATATCTATGTCTGGCATACAAAGCATTGTCAGACTCCACTCTAATGGACCTCCTGCATATCCACAAAACAAACAGTACCAGGATTACCTGTTCTAAAGACTTAAACCTTGCCTGTGATATAAATAGGCCCTGCTGGAGAGATGGGTATGTATCCCAGAGACTACCCCATCTATGGAACAGGCTCCCCATCCATGTGAAGCAGAGTTCCTCCCTTATTAAATTCAAGTGCAACTTGGACAATTGGATGGGAAACTAGAAGTTCATCCCTTGTTTGGAACCTATGTCTGTGGTGCAAACAGGTAACCTGTAAATGGTTCATCTCCCAGGCCCATTATTACACTTATCAAGGGTATCAGAACTCGTCAGAGATTTGGGGTGCATGGCTAGGCTTACAAAGGTCCTTGTGGTCATTAGCCTAGTAACACCTATGAACCTATGGTACCTGTGTATGAAGCAGACCTCTGTTTTCTGTGCTATAATCATTTTAACAATCTCAGACAAGAGTGGGGAAAGAAACTGCAGATTAGGTAAGTAAATTGTTTACTAAAGGAAGTTGTTTACTATAGGAAGTTAGAGGTTTTAAAAAATTGAGTGGAAATGTGTAGAATTGTACTTTGTGGTCATTTGACAAGATCCTAACTTGAATGCAGAATACAAAAATAGCAGAAGCATTGTCCTCCCAAACAATGAGGTTGCTGCACCTGAGAATAAGTTATAGTTGACTAGTTGGGGGGGGGGGGGTTATTCTCAGTAAGGGATCACTACTCGTGCTGGTGTGTGCAGGATTCAGAAAGTTAGCATTTTATCATTTGACCAGTTTACAAATGAAGAGGACATTGTAAAAATGGATATATACCGAGTCATTGCCGGCTCATATCATCAAGGCACAACTTGTTAGAAATCATGCTACATATTATAGTAAAATGAAGTGTTTTGAAGGGGGCTGAGGTTGCACTTATGTGGAAGAAAGGGGCTCAGTTTCAACAAACTGCATGTTAATGATGTGATTCTGCAGTGAATTCAAAGCTTCCCAATGAAAGGCATTTCTTCTTGTTCAGGAAACATGTAGGCAGTGTTCTGTTATGTAACAGTATCAGTAAAGCCAGCAGTTAAGAGTTTTACAGACACTATAAATGTTTTGGAGCAACATTTACTGCTTATACTTTTTAATGATAGCTGTAGTATACATAGGAACACTTTGAAAGGGGAGGAATCATTGTGCATATAGGTGAACCTAAGAATATTTCAAAAGTCTGTCATACTGGTGATAAATTTAACAAATCGCCAAGGGCATGTGCAAGAGTGCATTCTCTCAGAGGTGGACTTGGGTTTCAGTGAAGACAGACGGTGTCAGGGTATAGTCTGAATTGGAATAACAGTGCTGATTACATTAGCGCAGTACCATACTAGAGTTCATCTTTTAGTTTCATGGATTCCTTGGAGAATAGAGGCCCAAGTCTGCTACTCAGCACCACAAGTGACCTTTTGTTTTGTACAACTTTACTTTTAAAGGTTATGGAGCAAAATATGTGGACATTTTGAGTAAAGGTCTTAACTTTGTACCTACAACTCATTCTAATATTTTTGATTTAGTTATTGACCTAAGGTTGATTTTGAGAAAAGTAAATCTTAGGTTGCTGTTTTATGACAATAGTGGTGAGTTTTGTCCATCCTTTTGATTAGAAAGAGTCTTTTCAAGCCACCCCTACATTTGCCTTTGGTTTTATTTGAGAAGCTCTGTGACTTTGAGTTTCATAATATTTACCTAAGAACAAGGACCAGAACTATTGGAACTTAACTGATACAGAATTTAAACTGTTGAAATCTTTATGTCAGGACAAAGAGGTGCAAGTAATGCAACCTGACAAAAAGGGGGGGGGGGGTATTATTATTATTATTATTATTATGACCAAGATGGATTATTTGCAACGTATGTATACCATGTTTTTCATGACCATTTTTATAAGGAGTTTTCTCTGAATGTTGTGCATTTATCATATAAAAAGACTGATTTTTTACTTTGGGATTTGCTTATGCAAGGACAGATAGATTCTGAAATGTATTTCTTTTTATATGTAAATCACCCGAGGTTGCCATCTATTTTTGGACTGGCTAAAATTCATAAAAGTATAACTAACCCCCCCCAAGGCTGATAGCTGACTCCAGTAAATCTAAAATTCCTCCTTTACGAAGTGTGATTATGTTAAAGTGAAGCCTTTTGTTGAGCTGTTTGAATATTTATATCGAGATTCATGGGATTTTCTCAAAAAGCTTAAGGATGCAGAGTTTTCTGATGATTTTATTTTGTTAATTGTGGATGTTATTACTCTGTTTGATGTTATATCTCACTGTGTTGGATTGGAATGGTTTTATGAGTTTATGTGTGAGTGCACAAGTTTAAGGCATGATGAGTAAGTACTTTACACACACTTATGGAATTGGTTTTGCAAAACAATTTTGTTTTTCTGGACGGACAGTATTTGTTTTACAAAACAAGGGTGTTGCCACAGGTGCATCTTGTGCCCCCACTTTTGTGAACATTGTTATGCTTCAATGGGAAAGGAAGATCTTATTCCCACATTTTTGTGCCATGAACCCCCCTCATGGAAATTATTTGTCCGCCTTTGGATGACATCTTTATTTTATGGCAACACCAGAGGAAGGTATTGATGGATTTGATTTTCTAAATAAATAACTGTACTTCTTTTTTATGTTTATTTATAGTAGTAATGTTATTAATTATCTGGATATTACCATCAGTAAGGACGGCATTAATAGAAGATTTACTAGTAATATATTTCAAAAACCTACATATTTGAACAGTTTATTACATTATAGTAGTTGTCATCCTGACTTTCAAAAGAGGGGGATTGTTAAAGGCCAGGCAGTTAGACTGATGAGGTTGGTTACTGAAGATGACACTTTTTCTCTTGAATGTGACAAATTTGTACGTATGTTTACCCATAAGGGGTATCCCTTGGACTTGGTTCTTAAAGATATTTGATGAAGTCAAGTCAAAAAGAGAAAAGGGTATTTTTTGCCCTATTTTTTCAACATGGAGGTCCCAAGGAAATGTTTGCTCCCAATACAGTGGTTACATCTAGATACACCACCTCTTTTGTCACGAAATACACAGTAGACCACACTGAGATTTTTGAGGTACTAAAAAGAAATTGGGTACATAATTCATGTTTTGAGAATCATACAGGAACTATTGGTGATGTACCCCAGTTAGTATTTAGAAAGAGTAAATCCCTTAAACAGTTTTTGCAAAGTGATGATACTTTGTCCCACACAAGTAAAAAAATGGCACTTTTAGGTGTGGTGCTTGTTCTGTGTGTAAGTTTGTGTATGAGACTGATGGGATCTGTATTAATGGTCATCACCTTAGGTCCCTCTGTTATTGTAATTGTAGCACATATGGTGTTGTACATGTTGCTTTATGCACTGAATGTTGTTCCTTCTGTGCCGGTAAAATGCAGCGGAGTTTCAGGGACTGGATATATGAATGCACTTTGGATATTAGAAATAAGAATGCAAATAATGCTCTGTTTAAGCACATCTCTGAATGTCACTCTCTAGACAAGCTGGTAAAACGAACACAAAGGCAAGCTTACTGTTGTTACTTCACACACAATCGCTTTTGTTGAGGCCAATACCCCAGCTTCTTCAGACAACTCAACAATGCAAAACAGACTTTATATATCATGTCCAATTAAGCAATTAGTTCAAACAATTCTCATTTAAAGGTGCCTTGACAAAAAAACACGTGTGAGTAAGGTTGTCTTCTAAAATCATCTTAATTTTATAATATAAAACTATATAAATATATTTATATATATATATATATATATATATATATATATATATATATATATACCTATGCTCTTTAAACAATTTTTAAGATATTTAATCTGGAGAGGCAGTTCATACATCATATGCAGAGTCTGTGCAGTCTTCTCATACAATTTCTGCTCCTTCATTCACGATTCCTTCAGAGAGAGCACATGATCATAACCACCAACATTCCAACACTGATCCGGCTATGACCTTGGTAACTGACGTCATTGGTGCGACTCCACTAAGCACTCCACCACCGAACCAACTTGCTTTACACAAATCCAATGATGGGCTGGGACTTGGAGCCATTCAGAAAATTTATACAAACAACAAGACGAATGAGAAGCAGTTTTTTCCGTTTCCGATCAAACAATCCAGATTTGCGAGAGGACGCTCTCACAGCAGGGGTCCGAAGAAAAGGAAACACTCGCAGGAAAGGTATGGCCAGAAGAAAATGGCTTGGGACTGAATTGTTTGGTGTTTAATTATTCCAGCGTTATTCTATCTGACTCTGATATTTCTCTTTTTAACAAAGGCCTGAGTTTCATTCCGTCACAACCTAGCAAGTTGAATGAGACTTTTGTTGATTTAAGGTTATTTGGGCGCATGATAGCGTTGAAAATGTATTTTAAGGACTGTGATAATTCACATAATAATGAAATGTCATCCAGAATGTACAAGCTCAAAAGTAATTTTACACCTATAATACCCTCAGTTGTTGAGTGTTTTATGAAACTTTGTGAAAGAGATTTTTATGAACATTATTCCACTAATAATAAGAAGAATAGATTTTATAATTTGACTAATACTGAGTTTGTTTCACTAAAAACATTGCTTGTGAATGATAATCTAGTAGTCAAGACAGCTGACAAGGGAGGGGGGATTGTTTTATTTGATACCTGTGACTACATTAGAAATATGGAATTGCTATTAGAAGATGCAAGCACATATAAAATGGTGGATGCAAGTGATATTGAAAATATAGTGAGGAATATCCATGATACACTTTATGACATGTTGATGTGCAGGCAGATTAGTGTTGAAACCTATGAATTCTTTTATATAGAGAATCCACTGATTCCATGCTTAAAGGGTCTACCCAAGATCCATAAGAACATGTTCCCAATCCCCATGCGTCCGATTGTTTCTGGCAAGGGATGGGCTACTTCAACCATCTCTATTTTCCTAGAGAAATTATTGAGACCAGTAGTGGATAGTATATCAGTCATACTTAAAGATACATATCAGTTGCTAAATGATATTGAACAGTTACAAGATTGGTTTCACCAAGAGACGTTTTTGTTAATTACACTTGATGTCAAGAATCTTTTTACCTGCATACCGAATGAGTACGGTATACAGGCCATTAGAAAACTGATGGTGAATGAGACGACCTTCACTGTAGACAGACAAATTCTTGTCTGTCAGCTTTTGGAATTGGTGTTACAAAATAATGTCTTCCTATTCAATAAGAAACACTACTTACAGACATGGGGTGTCGCTATGGGCACCCCATGTGCTAATACTTACGCTAATTTAGTAGTGTATTTTTGGGAAAAACAACATTTATTCAATAGTACATGGTCCAATAGAATCAAACTATATAGGAGGTTTGTAGACGATGTCATCATTGTATGGGAAGGCACAGTTTTAGAATTTCAAGAATTCCTCAATTATCTTGAGTCCACCACATAATTTTTGAGGTTCACAGCTGAATACTCAAAAGATAGCATAAACTTTTTAGATGTTAGTCTTATGTTTGATCATGAAAAGAGATTAGTTTCATCTTTGTACAGGAAACCCTGCTGGAAGAACACTATATTAAGTTACAATAGTATGCATCCTAGATACATTTTTTCGGGTATCATAAAAAGCCAATACATCAGGTTGACTAGATTATGTAGAGACAAAGATACTTTACTAAAGGAAGCAGATTGCCTGGAAGCTCTATTTCTTAATAGGGGCTATGATTTCAACTTGGTTAGGCATATTAAAAACACAACTTTAGGAATAAGTAATTCCACCATTGAGGGTATAGATGGAACTAGTAACATTTATAGACAACATAGGAATGTCTCATATTTTTCATCACATTCAACCAGTGATAACAATAGGTTAAGATATACGATGAAGTATACGAACGACATCACTGAACTCAAAAAAATTATTGTTAAACACTGGAATGTTTTAACAATGGATGACAACATTAGAAGCATAGTGGGTGATAAACCTCGATTTGCCTTTAAGAATTGTGATAACCTCAAGTTAATTTTTAATTATGATGATAATAACACTAGACATGTTCTACAGATGACTCAGTCCAAGAAAGGGAGTTTTCCCTGTGGTAATGTATGTCCATGATTTTGTATGCGCTATACATATTCAGAAGCATTTTTAACTGCAACGTTGCACTTTAAGTATTTGATTCATTGGAAGTTTAGTTACTATTATGTCTAATTTTCTTAATTAGTTACTAATGAATTTAATTGCTTGATTGATTTATTGTGTGAGTTTAACCTTGTATATAAGGATCGCATTAATTCAAAATGTTAGATCTGAAGAAGCGTGCAGGTGGCACGTGAAAGCGCTCATCTTTTTCATCATTTTATGGTTCAATAAAAGTCCGTGTAATCCAGTCCTGACTTCTGTTTGTTTCGTGGAGGATTCAGCAGTTTATTTTCAACAATATTTAACAATCTCTAAAATGGTTAAAATAATGACAATAATACCATAAAAATGCCATAAAATACCATTAAAAATGATGCAACACAAGTGGACAAAAAATACTGTATATTCATAAGCTTGCAGATTTTAAAGGCTATCACAAAAACTATTATATATATGTATATATTATCTACCTAATTAATGCCTTTAATTTCAAAATGCATTTTATAGAGACAAATTCATTCAACCCTGGTTTGGCACCTACCCCCAGGGTGATGGGGTGAAGGACTTTTATACAGCTTGCTTTTTTTATTTTTGTATTCTGAAGAAGTCTTGTTGATACGTACAGATGAAAGTGCACAGTTTTAGTAAACACTTACAGCTAAGACCTGTGTGCCTTCTGTTTTTTCCACCTACATTGTTTAGGTTTGTTTTATTTCTTCTGTTGCTTTTTCCCCATTGAATTCTACTTACATCTTTATTCTCAAATGTTATACCTAACAAAAAAATTTAATTCATTGTAAAATATATAACCCCTGTCTTTACTACATCACCTAAACCTTTACTTTTCTTTTCATTAAACAATGCAGTGGTACAGCAGTTTGAGTTGTCGCCTCACAGCAAGAGGTTCTCTGGTTCAATTCCCGGCTGGGGTGTCTTCTGTACAGAGTCTGCTTGTCCTCCCTGCATTTGTGTGGGTTTCCTCCCGGTGCTGCAGTTTCCTCCCATGTTACAAAGACATGCATCTGGAGTGTTTTTCCCGGGCCTCTGCTGAAAATTGTTCCGTTCAGCTTTCCTGGTAAACAAATATTAAATAAATAAATAAATTTAAAGCCATCCCTAGCTTCCTTAGACACTGATTTGTCCAAATTATTACTTTTATCTAATTTTTTTTTTTTTTGTAATTATTGTAATGTCATCTGCATATGTTAACAGAACTGGAATTCTTAACCCTTGTCTCCATCATTTTGTAATTTATTTCACATATTACCACATTCATAACAAATGCAAAGAGTATACAACTCACTGAACATCCCTGTCTTACACCACTCTTCATATATACCTCTTGGCTTAACCAGCCATTTAAAAATATTTTTACTTTATTATTGCTATATGCTGACATACGTAATTTGCTAACTTTCTTACTTATATTCTTTCATTGTTACACATAAGCTTTCATTTTGCTTCTTTTCTGTTCATAATATTATCCACACTTTCTCTAACTATTATTAATAATCCTTGACATCCCTTCCATTTTAAACTATATGTGCTATCTTCCATAATATTTCCAATTTTAGTTTGAAATCTCGTTTGTATTATTTTCATAAACGTCGTATAATCATTATTATTTAATACTATTGGTCTCCAGTTTGTTAATTCTCTTCTGTCTTCATTCTTACATCTGAATTTAAGTTATTCCACTGCACCATTATTTATACATAAAACATTCATTTAAGCACTCATTCCAAATCTTTAGAAAATGTTTGTGTTGCCAATCCCTTACATTTTTATACATTTCATATCCTATTCCATCTGGTCCTGCATCTGAATCTACATTTACTTGTCCTACTGCTTTATCTAGCTCATTTAAAGAAATCTTCCAGCTGGAAAGGCCACAGAAGTACCTCACAAAGAGGATTACTGGCCTCAAACAGATGCCCTACACTGACCGTCTCAAAAAACTCCAGCTTTACTCTGTTGTATATCGCCTACTCCGAGGTGATCTCTGCATAACATATAAAGCTATGTCAAACCCAGAGCTGTTGGACATGCTACATCTAAAGGAATCCCAATCCCTCCGAGCTACACACTCTAGGGACCTAAACCTTGTCACCACAATAAACAGGACATGCTGGAGGGATGGATTCCTGTCCCAGAGACTTCCCATACTCTGGAACAAGCTATCCATCCATGTCAAGCAAAGTTCCTCATTAACATTCTTCAAGAAAAATCTTGATAAGTGGATGGGAAATAGGAAATACATCCCGGGGATCACTTCTGTGGCTCTGCTCGACAGGGGCACAGGAAAATAACTTTCTTGGGTGGCGTAAGCCAGGGAACCTTGTTGGCTAGCCTTACTTAGTCCCTTGGGTCGATAGCCTAGTACCTACTTATGAACCCGTGAACCAACAGTGTATTCTCTTTTTCTGTTAACTTTTTTTGCTTTCCATGTTTTTTCAGTACCTCCTTTTTTTCTTTAAACATTTCTTGTACATGTTGTACTACACTATTCATAATCTTTTCCCAAATTCTTTCTATTTCTCATTTTACAGTTTATTTCTCTCATTACATTACCATCTTCCTCTTCTAATCTGCTAATTAACTCATTGCTTCTTTTCTTTTTCCTTTCAAAAATATCTTTGCTTATATAACAATTTTTGTAGTTTTTCTTGATTTTTTGCCATATAATTATTTTTCTTTGTCAAAATACATTCTATCATTATGTTCTAAATCTTGCAATGTATCATTAAATGTTCTTCTGTAATTTTCTTTCTCTGCTTTTCTCACATCATATTGCCACTGTTAAAAACAAACATTTTTATATTTTCCTTAAATATCATCCACCACTCAGACCAGTTTTTATAAAATGTTCTTATAGCAATATGATTTTTCCATTACTATATTACTAATCTCTTTCCTTCATCATTCCATGATTTCTCATTTATCCTTTTTATTCCTTTGCCTATTTTTATATATTCCTTGTTTCCTTTATCTCTATCCATATTAAAGATCAGATAATCCTTTTTCAGCTATATCCCCTTCTTCTATAACTAAACCTTCTGATACTATAAAACAATCTATTTCACTTCTATACATGCTCATTTTGTAAGTCAGTGAATTTCTGCCCCAAAGTTTTAACTTGCCACATCTTATAACGTCTAACATTTTATTTTTATCATTTCCTTTATTTTTACGGTTGCCTCTTAAGTCACAGTTAGTCTCCTGTTACAATAATATTCATATTTATCACTACATAGTCTAATATCTGATGAAATAAGCCTTTCTTTTCTGCACAATTAGTGCAAGCATGTGATGTTATAAGTCTAGGTATATACTTGTACTTTCCATTTTAAATGTACAATGGTTACTCTTCCCATCTTGCTAAAGTTATAACAAATATTTGTATTGTATTTCTACAGAAGATGGCTATTCCAGATTATCCATCATTTCCCAAATTCCAGATTATCTTTCCTACCCACAGTTTCTCTGTTTTTGATCTTTTTTAATTTTTTAAAAATCATGCGTCTTCTAATGTAATAACATCTACATCACATGTGTTGCACCATTCCAAATTCCTATTCTTCTTACTATAGTCTTCATACTATTCACATTTAAAGAAAGTACTCTAAAAGTTTCATTTTCCCTTTTCCTTAAATTCACGGTTTCAAAAGGCCATAGCTAATTACTAGGCTAGCTTTCTTAACAGGCCATTCTAAGCCTAGCCAATGTCTTCCCCGTGGAGGGAATCGAGCACTGGACCACAAGGTCTGTGAGTCTCTCGCCTAACCATGATATGAAGCCCCAGTCGCTAAGTGTATCTCGCTTTTCATTCCTTTTTTTCTTAGTATTTATCTCTTTAAAATTTCTTTTTCTGTCTTTTACCCTTTTACCAGTACAATTCTGTTTTTCCCCTTACTACATCACAATTTATCTCTTCTTCATCCATTATTTCAGAACCTTCACTGTTTTTTTCATCTAATTTTTCTTCGGTTTCTACTACTTCTACAGTGTTTCTCTTTGTTCACTTTCCTTTCTTTTTCTTTTTCTGTATTCTTATTTTCATTTTGCAATCCATTCATAAATGTCCAATTTTGTTACATTTATAACTTTTCAGTTCACATTTTTTTGCATCATGTCCCATTTCTCCAGAAATATAACATTTTCTTTTGTCACAGTTACTTATCAAATGTCCTTCTTTTCCACAAAAAACATGTTTTGGGTTGCACCCAATATTTTATAACATCCCATCCCCTTGCACAATATCATGCTTAGTATATTTATAATTTTTTTCTCTTTCTATTTGTAACACAATATTACGATCCCAGCCACCAGTCCATAAACCCCTTTTGTCATAAACTTTTGCAATGTCCAGTACTTTTTTACATAAAACTTTCAAATGTCCTTTCAAAGACTGTTTCTACCTCTGTTTGAAATTGTACATGAATTTTCTTTTTTGTCTCCCTGTTAAATGCTTTTATCACATAACGATTCCATGGGTTATAGTCGTTCTTTTTTTCATATTCTCCAAGAAAACTTTCCATTGGAAAAAAAAACAGTTTCAAATATAATGTCACAAAATGCCTCTTTGTTAATAAGAATAAATGCTCTTACCTCATGTGTTTTTACACCCAAACAAGCTATTAAATTGTCCTACACTTCATACCTGTCCATTTCTTTGTCTTCTTTACTTTGAATCTTTACCAAACTACTTCCCTTTTTCATTTTCTTCTGTCTTCTTTTCTGCTACTTCACTTTTGCCTTCTTTTACTTTCTCTGCATATGTTTTCTTTTCCAACTAACCACAATTCGTTAGGATTGTCTCTGCATTCTCCATTTGCATTTTCTGCATAATGCCCCCCCCCCGGAAACATCTCCTTCATTTTCTGTCTCATTCTGCACCACCATTTCTTATTATACATCCATAATTTGCTGATTCATCTCTATCAAACGGGTTTCTTTGAAACATTTCCTCAGAATCCTGCACATATCCTCCGGTCTCAATATTTGTTTTCTCCTTCATTCGCAGCTCTCAACTTTTACCAACAGAATTCTGAACAAAGTAAAAAAATAACTAAGGAAGATACCCCAGATTAGCGACACATTTTAAATTGTCAGTATTATCTTAGAAATTTTCAAAATGATTTCCAATTTTAGGAGAAATGGAACAAAACTTTTGAGAAACATCAGGGGGTGTTCCTACAAAATAAGGGCAGGTGAGAGGTCTGCCTTCATTTCTTTCTTCACTGCATCATCTTCTTGTCACTCCATCTGCCTCCCTGTTACTCTGGGTTACCTCTGCACCGTGAATGGAAACAGGAAGTGCTTCTGCAAAATTAGTCCCACTCACAACATTGATGAGTATGGGGAGTTCCCCAGTGCCTTGGCCAAAGTTCCCCTGGCAGTATTAATACCACCCTGGGTCTGCCCTGAAAAGAGACTACTGGCCTAGTGGGACTAACCTGTTCATCAAAAGATAAACTGAAACAGCACAAATCTGTGGAGTTATAAGCCGAAGATGTTACACAGTTAAAATGAAATGACAAGTTTTAGATAATATGAGTGCTGTTGATGAAGTAAGCACCTGAAACAATTCAATTTCTTGAATAATACCGGGTAACAGCTCAGATAGTAATGAATTCTGGAAAGGCAGTCAGATAGTTTCTTGGAACTTTTCTGAAAAATATTATAAAATACACCTAAAAACATTCAAATGAGAAAACTGCATGAAAGTTATGCTTCAATTTAGAATGAAGATGTTGTGAACTTCTCTGTGAACTGATGTACAAGATTCATGAAGTCAGAGTGCCTGGCCAGGCAGGGTCCAGCATTAAAATGGTGTTACATGCTGTAAACTGTATGCTAGCCTTTGTATGTCTAACCAGACTTTGTCAAGAAATGCAGGGTTTCATTAGCTTTCATTATCAAATGGCAAGCTAGCTCAAATATATGCTTATGAAAACTGAATGACTATCAGTTCTGCAAAGCAGCAGTTATAATTAAATTATTGTCTTTACAAGGGAAATATGTTAGACTGTACAGATATCTATATTTATTTCTACGGCAAATTGCTACTGATATGTTAGAATGAGAGAACAATTCATCTGCACTGCTCTGTAACTAATGGCTTTGATTATTTCATAGAGGATAATTTTATGCATTTATAGAATAATAAGGGATGCTTAAGCAATGCATGGTTGTTTATTTAATTTATTTGGGAACAAGTTATCACAGAAAGCTAAAAATTAACTTCAGGAGCTGTTTGCCATTTTCCGTGACCAGCAGTTACTGTGATAGTTATCGTACCTCTACAACCTTACTCATCTGTGCTAAGAACAATAAAGAAACTACAGCTACAGATAAATTAACTAGAGGCTATATTCTTAAAAGTTTAGGTATGGTGGTTCATGACACCAATCTCACAGATATAGCTGTGCTGCTCCAGTCTTGTCCCTTCCTGGTTTCTCTAATCTCACAGATATAGCTGTGTTGCTCCAGTCTTGTCCCTTCCTGGTTTCTCTAATCTCACAGATATAGCTGTGTTGCTCCAGTCTTGTCCCTTCCTGGTTTCTCTAATCTCACAGATATAGCTGTGTTGCTCCAGTCTTGTCCCTTCCTGGTTTCTCTAATCTCACAGATATAGCTGTGTTGCTCCAGTCTTGTCCCTTCCTGGTTTCTCTAATCTCACAGATATAGCTGTGTTGCTCCAGTCTTGTCCCTTCCTGGTTTCTCTAATCTCACAGATATAGCTGTGTTGCTCCAGTCTTGTCCCTTCCTGGTTTCTCTAATCTCACAGATATAGCTGTGTTGCTCCAGTCTTGTCCCTTCCTGGTTTCTCTAATCTCACAGATATAGCTGTGTTGCTCCAGTCTTGTCCCTTCCTGGTTTCTCTAATCTCACAGATATAGCTGTGTTGCTCCAGTCTTGTCCCTTCCTGGTTTCTCTAATCTCACAGATATAGCTATGTTGCTCCAGTCTTGTCCCTTCCTGGTTTCTCTAATCTCACAGATATAGCTGTGTTGCTCCAGTCTTGTCCCTTCCTGGTTTCTCTAATCTCACAGATATAGCTGTGTTGCTCCAGTCTTGTCCCTTCCTGGTTTCTCTAATCTCACAGATATATCTGTGTTGCTCCAGTCTTGTCCCTTCCTGGTTTCTCTAATCTCACAGATATAGCTATGTTGCTCCAGTCTTGTCCCTTCCTGGTTTCTCTAATCTCACAGATATAGCTGTGTTGCTCCAGTCTTGTCCCTTCCTGGTTTCTCTAATCTCACAGGTATAGCTGTGTTGCTCCAGTCTTGTCCCTTCCTGGTTTCTCTAATCTCTCAGATATAGCTGTGTTGCTCCAGTCTTGTCCCTTCCTGGTTTCTCTAATCTCACAGATATAGCTGTGTTGCTCCAGTCTTGTCCCTTCCTGGTTTCTCTAATCTCACAGATATAGCTGTGTTGCTCCATTCTTGTCCCTTCCTGGTTTCTCTAATCTCACAGATATAGCTGTGTTGCTCCATTCTTGTCCCTTCCTGGTTTCTCTACTCTCTCAGATATAGCTGTGTTGCTCCATTCTTGTCCCTTCCTGGTTTCTCTAATCTCACAGATATAGCTGTGTTGCTCCAGTCTTGTCCCTTCCTGGTTTCTCTAATCTCACAGATATAGCTGTGTTGCTCCAGTCTTGTCCCTTCCCGGTGTCTCTAATCTCACAGATATAGCTGTGTTGCTCCAGTCTTGTCCTTTCCTGGTTTCTCTAATCTCACAGATATAGCTGTGTTGCTCCAGTCTTGTCCCTTCCTGGTTTCTCTAATCTCACTGATATATCTGTGTTGCTCCAGTCTTGTCCCTTCCTGGTTTCTGTAATCTCACAGATATAGCTGTGTTGCTCCAGTCTTGTCCCTTCCTGTTTTTTCTAATCTCACAGATATAGCTGTGTTGCTCCAGTCTTGTCCCTTCCTGGTTTCTCTAATCTCACAGATATAGCTATGTTGCTCTAGTCTTGTCCCTTCCTGGTTTCATTGCACCGTTTTTAGTACATGTGTTAATTTCCCTGATTATTTTTCTCTTACCATTTCTCTTTATATATGAATGAGCACATTCTATGATTTCACTATTGGAGCTTTTCTCTTTGTTTTTTTTTTTTTTTTTGTATAACTGTTTGCTTGCTGGTTGTCTATCTGTCATAGCACTTTGCATTTTGATGGTGGTGTGCTCCAGTATTCTATCAGCTAAAACATCTTCACTGAATCCATGGTACTCACAGGTTTCATCACCTACCCCCCTCACTGGTTGCATAACATGAGTTATTATCCTTCGTGCCAATACCACCATCTTCAGTAATAGATATATATGTACATAAACGACCTAAGACATATAGATATAGGTAGATCGCTCCTTTATGTCTACTTGGCACTCTTTACTCTTCCCTTATGCTTCACTCTGGCATGGTGGACTCAAAAATTCAATTTCTCTCTGGGTAGACTATTTCAAACCCCATCTCTGCAAGTGACAACAACCATGTAATTGGACATCATTATTTGGAACAGATTATGCAAAACACATGGCTATCCAAAGGAGCTAATTTGCACATTGACATTCTGGAAATGAAGGCTGTCCTTCTCCTTGCAGGCATATATTCTTTCCTATACTCCTAGGCAAGGCAAGTAGTCCACACTTCTTCTTCACTCCCCCTTCCTCTGCATGGCTCCTTCAGCTGGCTGAATTAGTGTCATTGACATGTTTATATTTCCATTGGTATTTTATATGTAGAAAATAAATTGGTACCTCCCACAATATATTGGTTAGATATGATCAAACATCATTTCACCTAATTTCTGTAACAAAAATGTACACATATCCTTTGAGCAGAGGTTAGCACCCCTTTTTCTAAATTGGGGCTTGGTTTCCCAACATTCAAAAATATATATAATAGCTCAAACATTTACACATGTAGTATTTATTCTGTATATTTGTATGAGCAATTATAGTTTGATACATAGTCTTTAATTAGTAATGAAGAACATTTGAAATATATTAATAAAACATTATTCCATTATTTAAAAAGTATGTGCTCCATAGATCAGCATTTCTACATATGAATACTTGCCAATTGTGAGCTTACCCTCCTTGTCAAACAGTCATTAGTTATGTTGAGAACAATAAATGAAATTCTTTTTACCAGTTAGTTCAGAAATTATTTGACTGATATTAAAAGTAATGTGGATGTATTGGTAAAAAGGAATTCCTTCTATAGAGGTATCTGAACAAATGCCAAGGAAGATCAAATGGGAAACAGAAATTGACTAGTCTTTTCAAGACGTATGTAGATCAGACATTTTCTAATATGCTAAATGTCGTATTTATGTGGTAATTATGTTCTTGGAAAACACTGAAAAACAAAACTGATTTCTGGAATGTGGTGGTACCATTTTTTGACAACCTTTCCTTTTTTGAAAGTCTTTGAATCAGGAAAAAACAAGGACTGTATTTCAAGAATGCAGTTTTCTCATTTTGTAATTTCCTCAAAACGGAGTATCCCTTTTTTGTGGGAAACCAGATACTTGCCTTTTCTTTAACAAAAGATATCCACATAAGTGATTACTGTAATAAGTAGCAGGAGGTCTGTATTTGCACAGGCCTCAGGGTATCTTAACATGCTCTGTGAAATCTTTGCAGTTAGAAAAGTAATTTGTTCAAAAAACTTCTTTTGGAGAAAGTTCCCAAATACAAAACATTTATTTCTTTCTTTTATTAACCATGTAGGTTTACCAACTACAAGTGTCTCTTTCAGAGGAGGGGTATTAGAGCCTGATCATAGTCAAATGGGGCCCTAGGCAGGGGAATGGACACCCCCACTTCCCAGCAGATATTCCAGTGTACCGTCACATGTTCCTCTCCCCAATTATCATGATCACTGTTCAAATCTGTCAGTATACATACTGTTTTCTACTATAATTTTACAGTGATTACAGAGATTTAAGACATTTATTTCAAATTTTATAACTCAAACAATGATGGCCATTTGCTAAACAAAACAAGACAACAGTCTTAGTACGAGCAGCAGTAAACTTCTCTTCCCTTGAAACTTACATTCACTGAGAATGCATCTGGCCAGTTGCAGATTATATATATTGACCAACATATCCCAAAACTCAACAATTATAGCGACATTGTTGACTGCATGCTTCTCAAATGTCTGGTCATTATTATTAATTTTTTGACTCAAAGTCACATTTCAAATTTGTTTCACACAAGCACACAGTAGCCAAAGTGTTCCATCTTAATTCACACACATACATGCACACTAGTCCTGCAAAGACAGATTAAAGACCATTCAAAAGTGGCCAGTGATGCATGTACATAGTGCTGCAAAAACAACATCACTAGGCTTTTACATTGCATGCAAAGCCTATTCCTTTCTGTGTTGTTGTTCTTTCAAATCTTGCATGATATGTCATACTACCCTGCATATGTGTCTACACTCTCAGTATGAAATCGGACCCTTTGAAGGAGAAATAGCCCTGCTATTAAAAGAAGAAAAAATAGAAACTTTTTTTAAAATTGATTTTTTTTTTTTAAATAATGTTGCATAGCTGGGCCAACAGGGAGCACTAGGCCGTAGACAGTGGCCTAAGGTTACCTTCTGCTGAATCTGTCCCTGTGTGGTACAGTGGTCTTATTAAATGACTTGTTTAGGTTGCACAGTGTACACCTAAAAGCCAAGTATGAGGACTGCCTGGGTGTGCATAGTTGGGGCAATAGGAATAAAGAATGAGAGGTCATGCTAGACTTCTGTTTAGCAAATGGCTTGACAGTGGCCAAAACATGCTTCATCAAGAGTGACAGTCATGATATCACACACGAGAGGCCAGTGCAACTCAGATAGACTTCCTAGTAAAAAGGCATTGGGTAGAATCAGTGAGTGCAAAGTCATCCCAAGTGAAACAGTTGGCCCACAACCTAACCCACTTTTTGCCAGAATCAGCTACAAGCTGCCTGTCTTCCCTTCTGTGATGTGGATTGTAATAGGCCTTGAGATGTTTTTAAGTTCCCAGTTTCACTGATATGGTAATAACGATAAACTAATAGAAACCCTATTTATATATTTATATCTAACAGGTAAGGGTGGCGCAGTGGTGCAGCGGTTAACGTTGTCGCCTTACAGCAAGAGGTTCACCTGTTCGATTCTCGGCTGGGGTGCCTTCTGTGTGGAGTTTGCATGTTCTCCCTGTGTTCTCGTGGGTTTCCTCCCACATTCCAAAGACATGCATCTGGCGCATTTCTCCCCGGGCCTCCGCTGAAAACAGGCTCTGTGGAACCTAGTCGGACTTTCCTGGTCAACAAATGATAAATAAATAAAATAATATATATATATATATATATATATATATATATATATATATATATATATATATATATATATATTACTGTCACGAAGTATATGTAAAATATATATAATATATATATATATATATATATATATATATACACATATGTGTGTGCGTGTGTATGTATATATGTGTGTGTGTGTGTATATATATATATATATATATATATATATATATATATATATATATATATATATATATATAGGTATAGATATATTTGACCGTCTAAAAGCTTATACCTACAGAACCGCCCCCTACAGGATTCTAAACTCTATACCTATAAAACTACAAGAAATCTTACCAAATTTAACCAAGTAGTCAATATTTATTTATTTATTTATTTTACATTTGTTGACCCGGGGAGTCCGACTGGATACATGTCCATTTTCAGCTGAAGCCCGGGAGAAAAGCTCCACAGATTAAGAACAAACAACTATGAGATTTCTACATAGCAAGCAAGTATTCATAGGAAAACACATGATTAACAAAATTCCATAGTTTAAGGTAGAGTAAAGTAGTACTGGTTTCCAGTAATAACATTGATTGAGACAAATGTAAGTAAAAGGGGGTTGGGAGTGGATGTTCGGGTTAATTTTGTGAGATGTGTGAAAAGGGGCATGAGAGCGGGTCAGAGGGTGCTATATGGGTCAGCCTGGGGGGTAGCAAGGGCATAGCCATGCGAGGTTTTAGCTGTTCTTTTAGTAGCTTTTTGAATGTAACCATTGAGTTGGCTGAGGTAATAGCAGAAGGTAATGAGTTCCAAATTTTACCGAAGTAGTTTGGGAAGAGGGAGTCACCTGCCGTGTTTTTGCTTTTGGTCACGTTGATTAGTCTTTTATCACTAAAGTGAAGTTGTCTGGGATTAGTTTGTAGTTTTAGTAGGCTGGGCAGTGCTGGGGTTTTTTCAGGAAGTGGTAGGAGTTTTTGGGCGAAAGAAAGCTGATGGAATGAGAAGAGATTTGGGAATTCAAGCCAGTTAAGTTGATTTAGTGAATGACAGTGGGGGGCATGGTAGGGGACACCAGTAGCAAATTTGGCAATTTATTTATTTATTCCCAGTTTGCCGACCGGGGAGGTCCATTGGGCTCAAGTAGCCCGTTTTCAGTGGAGGCCCGGGGAGAAAAGCTCCATATTACATAGTAAAAATAGTACAATTAAGCAAATTGTAATATTACATAGTAGAACTAAGCAAAGTATAACAACAAAATAGATAAATATACATGACGTACTTACATGATGACAGATTAGAGAGGTAGTACAGGGTTTAAGTTGTACAGAGGTTGTAACCATCAGTGACTGGTATACAAACTACCATTTGTAAGATGGCGGTAAGTAAGATTAATCCCAGGAAAGGGAGAGAAAGGTGGGAAGTACATTAAGTACAATGAGTGCATTAATGTAATAAGCAGGTAGGTAGGTAGAGCACAATTGCATTTCCAGTTATGGGAGAGGTAGGAATGGAGCTGGGTTTTAAATTGTTCAAAGTTTTCAGTGGTTCTTAGAGAAAGAGGAATTTGATTGTAGCAGATGTTAAGCTTGGCCATTTCAGTTTTGGGTAGGTTGGTGAAGATGGGGCCGGCATAAAATAGTGTGTAGAAGAGGTGGAGTTGAGCTGTGGTTATTCTAGCAGGTTGTGTTAGAAATGGTTTGTTTTTATAAAGACTGCCCATTTTTTCTGAATGTTTTTAATAGTTTGATTTTTATGTAGATCAAACTTGAGGTCGTCAGTGGTCACTCTTAGCAGTTTAGTATGGACACAATGTTGAATGTGTTGGGCACTGAGATCGATTTGTTTGGTTTAAATAGCAACAGTTTGGTCTTTTTGGGATTAAGTAATAGGTTTTTGTTAAGAAACCAGGTTTCTGTAATTTGGAAGGCTTTGTGGGTAATGGAGAGGAGTTAATGTGGGTCGTTGGCAGGAAAACTAATGTTGAGTCATCAGCATATTGTATAACAGTTGCATCTTGGCTTATGCTGTGGAGATCATTAATGAAGATGGAGAATAGAAGGGGGTCCCAGAATGGACCCTTGTAGGACTCCTGTGGTAATACGCAGCAGTGAGGATAGGTTGTTGTCCCATCAAACTGCTTGTTGTCTACCATGTAGACAGTTTTGGAACCAGGTTAGCGAGTGATCACTAAGGCCAAGATTAGTAAGGGAGTGGAGTAGTTTAGGATGGTTGACCATATCGAAGGGTTTTGACAGGTCCAAGAATATGGCAGATGTTAGTTTATCTAAGTGCCTGTTTTGGTTGATGAGGTTTGTAAAGGAAAGAGGGGCTGTGGTTGCACTGTGGGCAGGGCATCTTAGAAAACAATTAACTGGTTCTCCTTAAAAATTGTATCACTTTAACAAAGTCCTTAATAGCAGAGCCCCTCTTTGTACCAAAAGAATAAAAAACAATCATGCATCATGGCTTACTAAAGCTGCAAAACAAGTAATGAAAACTAGAGACCAAGCATGGAAAAACTGGCATAAGAGTAAAAATGACAGCAGCCTATTTCTATACAAACGGCTACACAATAAATCTAAAAAATTAGTTATTCCTGACAAAAATAAACTTCTCTCAACAACTAGCCAACCAAAATAAAACCCCCAAAGCATTCTGGAAATCTGTCTCAAAACTCCTAACTCCTAGGTCCTCCCAGACCCCTTCACCAGCCCCTGACAAAGATCCATCTGCAATAGCTAACATCTTTAACTCCCACTTCATAGAAAGTGTACTTAAACTCGTGAGCTATCCTACAATAAATACAAACTCCAGCTCAACACAGAATCCACTATCACCGGAATCACTAAACAGTAATACCAGCACTAACAACCTCCGTATCCAGGAAATCCCCGCAGCTATCTCTGCAACTCCTGCTTTCACTCTACAACCTATTTCCACTTCTTTTATATGTAAGCTTCTTCTCAAATTAAAACCCTGCACCCCTCCTCAGACAACCTCCCTTCTAAATACCCGAAACTTGCAGCAGATGCAGTAGCCTACCCTGTTAGCATATTGATTAATAAATCTTTCACAGAATCTGAAGTTCCTCAAATCTGGATGAAATCTATTGTAATACCCCTACATAAGGGTGGAAATAGCAATGAACTGAAAAACTATCACCCCATCTCTATCCTCTCCCCTTTATCTAAAGTGCTGGAAAACTGCATTCATATGCAGCTACTGAAACCGTCTTACTGATAATAAGCTCATTGCTCCCACCCAACGTGGTGTTCGTCCAGGACACAGCTCATCCGCTGCATTTACATCATTCACAGATACTGAGAACAAATAACTCCTTAAACCAGGTGTACTCATGCAAGTGCATTAACAACGAACCAAACAATGGTTGCACGGCATCCAAACTCAGGGCAGTCCAAAACACACAAATATTTTCCACCAATATCCATCACTGTTGAAAACAGCACAAAACTCTTAGGAGTCATGATTGACGATCAACTTAAATTTGACTTCCATATAAACTGTATAAAAAAAACACACCAGAAACTTGGGCTCCTCTACCGAAACAAAAAGTTCCTCACCACCAAAACTAAAATCTCACTCTCCCATGCCTTCCTCCTACCCAGCCTATTATACAGCTCCCAAATCCTCACAAATCTAAACTATACATTACTAGCCAAGATAGAGGCAACTTACAATAAGGTAGCTAGATTTGCAGCACGACAAACCTACAAATCTCACTATTGCCTTGCCCTAAAACACCTAAACTGGCTTGAGCTTCCCCACCAGCTACTTCTGTCTCAACTCCTTATAGTCCACTCCATCCTCTGCCAGAAATGTTACTGTCCCAGCCTATCTCCTCTCATCTCACATTATAACCCTGCCAGGTGGCTACACAGCTCTCACCAAGACCTGCTACAAATACACAAACCCAACAACAAAACTGGTCAAAACCTGTATAATTAACATCCTTCTATATCTTGGAACAAACCCAATTATTTTCTCCTATTGTATAACACTAAAACAGTCATAAAATGAAAGTTGTGATATGTGATAACTTGTTTTTATTTTAGCTATCCTTTGTAGTGAGATCCTGAAAATTGTATTTTCTCAAATTGTCCATGTGCTGACTATTCTCTGTAAAACCTATTATGTCATTTGTTTCTAAAAATTTTATGTAATATTGTGGAGCTTTTCTCACCGGGCCTCTGCTGAAAAAGGGCTACCCAGCTCAGTCAGACCATCCTGGTCAACAAATGTAAAATAAAAGTAAATAAGTAAATATTTATTGAAAACAAGTTAAGTACTTTTATACATCCACCTGGACTTCTTCAGAACTCAAATCAGTTAAAACAAGCCACCCTTTTTAAACCCTTGTCAGTAGTAATTGACAATTAATTAACATATTTCCATTCCATTTAAAGAAACAGTTTCCAAAAACCCATTTTACTTTAAAACGGTATTTAAATGAAACCCAGTATTTATTAATATTCAAACATAACATTTTTGTTTTAACTAACAGTCTTAACACTTATAATTTTGCTGCTCTCATTCTAAGCACTGAATTGATGGAGACATAGTCATTGAGACCTGGGTTTGTTGTAGCATCCAGTCTCAATTGCCAGAGAGGCTCCGTGTACTCTAATCGATTTTCCTAAGCCCCCCCCCGTTATCTTAGGGAATAACTTCTAAAATACCAAACATAATTTTTTTGAAACCCTCACACACACTAGAATGTCTATATAGTGCATTATTGTGCTTAGCCTTCCTCAAATGATGTGAATGTTCATATATCCTTTTACAGACCTTCCTCTAAGTGTTTCCTACGTAAAACGAAAGGCACTGACGACAGAGGGCCATGTACGCTAGTCCCTCTGAATTACAATCCCCTTTATAAATTCAATAATTGCCTGGACTGTATTGTTCAAACTCACTGCCTCCTTATCAATAATATATCTGCAAAAGTGCACCTCCCACATTTCTTAGATCTTTCTTTGATGTCAACTTACCATGTTCTAACCTTTACTTGATGTTCCTATGTATCTTGGATATAAACTTCAGCTTTTACCCCAAGTGTTGGTAAAGATCTATGTCAGTTTTTAAAATAGCCCAGTTCTAGGTAATAATATTTTTACTATTTGACTTAACCCATCATATTTTACCGCCATTGCTTGCTGAAAATTCTCCAGTTGGTTCTGGATATTTAAACCTATTCCTCTTACTAAGTCTGGCCTACACAAAATACACTTGAATTTCAAACCCCTGTTCTCCATCACTTCATTCTTTATTAAATGTATCAAGTCTAAGGGGTACCCCCTGTCAAGGAACATAGAAGTCGTTTTTTATTTCTCTCTCCAATAGTTGATCATCAGAAGTCATCCTCACAACTCTGATGAACTGACCTTTTACTAAATTTTTCTTGCAATACATGGGATGACTACTATCAAAGTGGAGGTAACTATTTGAAAACCTTTCTTTCCTTTATATACTTGACTTTAGGCTACCCTCTCCCATTCAAGTTGAACATCCAAACAGTGTATGACTCTGTTGTGAGAACTGTAAGTAAACCTGAAAAACTCAGTTGTACTAACCAATTAGTACAGGAATTCATCTATTTCAGAAAGATCTCCCTTCAAACAAAAAACATGTTGTCCAAAAATCTAACATAGTAAGACCAAAGTGAGGCATACTCTGAATTGATCACAAATCTTTTCTCCCAATATAACATAACTAAATTTGCAAAACTGGGGGTGCAAGCCGCCCCCATCGCTACTCCACTAACTTGCTTTGTAATATTCTCAATCAAAATAGAGAAAATTGTTCCTCAATACTAGTTCCATCAAATCCACAAGGAACCCAATTTCATTCCCATCAAACTTTTGGCATTCTACAAGCAATTCTTCCAAAAATTCCAATCCTATTTCATGAAGAATGCACAAAAATAGGGCTACTACATCAATCATCAGAAAACATGTTTGATCCCTGAGAACCTCTTAGCTAAGAAGTCCCAGGAATCTCATAGAATATGTGGGTTCTGATTCAACAGGGACTTCATTTTCCTATCTGTATACACAGCAAGAGGGTACATTTTGGAACCCTGGGCTGCAACAATTAACCTGTACGGGGGATCTATTACATCTTTGTGCACCTTGGAAACACCGAACGCTGAAGGAACTAGTGGATTTTTGTTCAACAAAAATTTGTATGTATCCAGAGAAATCACATTTTGAAGAAGGGTGTCCTCTAAAAACAAACCAATCTTTCTATAGGCTGTATTGATCTCATTTTTAGATGCTACTAAATACTGACTGCTGTCAAGGAGCATTTCAAAAATGTTTTTTTTTTGAAAACTGGTTCTTTAAATGGAAGGGGAATATGTTAACTGACTGTAAATTACTACTGATAATGGTTTAAAAAGGATGGCTTGTTTTAAATGACTTGAGTTCTGGAGAAGCCCAGATGGATGGACCAAAGCGCTTAATTTCAATAAATGTTTGTGTGTTTGGACTGCCCTGAGTTTGGATGCTGTGCAATCTTTGGTATACTGTAAACAAAGCCTTGGATTCTGGCCAGCTAGCCTCAGTAATCCTACTGGACTTATCTAAGCCCTTTGATACAGCATCACATCAAAAGTTACTACAATTATCTATACTAGGATGCCCTCCACCAACTCTAAAATAGTTTGCCAACTACTTAATCAGTAGAAAACAATGTGTTTGATGGCAAACTAATCTGTCACAATACCTAGAAAAAAAAAAACGGGGTCTCCCAGGGTTTGATTCTTGTACCCCTACTTGTCGATATTTTTATTAACAATCTTCAAATTGCCTCTGTTCAAAACGTACTCATTCCACCTTTATCTCCTCCTCCAATAACCTTCAACATCTCCTAAAAGTCACTTTCTTAACACTCACATCTGTCCTTGCTCCTCTTCCAAAGACTAACATATTATATTCTTATTTCTTAACTATAAGCTCATATTACCTGTTTCTCTCCTCCCACCACCTCCTCGCCACCTTTATCTCCCACTGTTTCCCCTAACTCACTACCTAGCATGTCCCACTATCTCCCGCTAACTCACTACCTAGCATCTCCCACTCTCTTCCCCTAACTCACTACCTAGCATCTCCCACTGTCTCCCCCTAACTCACTACCTAGCATGTCCCACTATCTTCCCCCTAACTCACTACCTAGCATGTCCCACTATCTCCCCCTAACTCACTACCTAGCATCTCCCACTCTCTTCTCCTAACTCACTACCTAGCATCTCCCACTGTCTCCCCCTAACTCACTACCTAGCATGTCCCACTATCTCCCCCTAACTCACTACCTAGCATGTCCCACTATCTCCCCCTAACTCACTATCTAGCATCTCCCACTCTCTTCCCCTAACTCACTACCTAGCATGTCCCACTATCTCCCCCTAACTCACTACCTAGCATCTCCCACTCTCTTCCCCTAACTCACTACCTGCCATTGTCCTATTTCTCCTCTCTTCCAAGCCCTACATCTCAAACTACATATTTCTTGTTCGCATATACCTACCATCTTAACATCTCTGTCTCTGTGCTGCTATTCTTAACGATCATATTCTCTCTGTCTAGGTATTCCTACACTTAAACCGTCACTCTCTGAAACCCCACAAACTAACATCAACTTATTAACAATAATGATTTATTTACCTTCTTACAAATGTAATTCTGCCTTGTATCATTGACAGACTTAACTGTAAACTGCTACTCTATTTAAATATTAAGTTTTACTATGTCTATAACTGTATGTAATAATGTTTTAAGTTAAATGGTATTTTTCTGTAATAGAATAGAATGTACTGTGTAAACACAACTGTAAATTGTAGAAATATTTGTACTTTATGAGGAGCTTTTTTCCCCAGGCCTGTGCTGAAAATGGGTTTCTGACCCATTTGGACTTTCCCAGTCAACAAATGTCAATAAATAAAAAAATAAACACACACGCACACACACACACACACACACACACACACACACACACACACACACACACACAAGTATAATGGATATTGTTACTTGTGTTTGCATCATGCAGCGTTTACATGCACAAAGGAGTTTTAATTATGTCTGTCAATAGTTAAAAATATTTTAATGAGATTCATATAAAAGAAGTGTATTATACCAGTTGACAAACTGTATAGTCAGTCACACTGTTACTGATGTAGACATAACCTTGATGAAACATGCTTTAGACTAAAATAGGATGAATTAATGTAACTTTTCTTTTTTAATTCTAGAATCTCCGTTTCCTTGTAATGACACTTGTTCCTCCATTTGTATCACAGCACTTCCATTATAAAGAGATATGGCTGGAGAATTTATAAAATCCTGCTGTAAGGGATGCATTCATGAAGAGAAAGAAAAAGACACAAAATGTGAGTACATAACTTAAACATATGTGGTACTGAAGCATGTAAGATAAGTGTTTGGCATTATGGTTAGTCTGTGTGGCAGTAAAACACATAGTAATATATGAAGTACCAAGGTCAATTCATTGAAGGTTCGTACTCAAACCTATGGCAAATCACAAAGGACAAACAGCACTGCCTTTAAATTTATCAAAATAGAAATATAGTAACTAGTCACCTCTTTTCAAGTAAAGTGTAATCATTTGCCCTTTTGCAGAAAGCAGGCTACATGTTCAAAGCCTGACAAGTGAAATCCTCACATTTACGTTTTTAGTACTGTTTGACGTACATGCTAGGCATGGGAAGTTTTACCTGACCTGCATAAACAAGAGGGTCTCAGTAGTTCTTATCCACAAGGCTGTAGGTCATGTAATGTCATTCATCAGACATGGTGTCAGCAGTGTGATGTGTATTATGATTTGTGAAAAAACATCAGTCAGACAGTAATGTAAAACACATTTTTAGAAATCCCAAATTGTTTAATTTAACACACGCTGTTCTGGCTCAGCTAGAAGTACTTGCCACTGAAAGGCAATGCAGTCTGTTAAGTCTTTGAGTCTGATTAGGACACTGTTCGGGTTTTTAAGGAAAAGTAATGCATTCCTATGTAGATTTCTTTCATTCTTTTTTATTCCGGCCTCATTTTTGTCTAGTTGTGATATGGATCACTGCTGTAGAACATCCTATGGAATGGAATTGTGGCTGTACGCCAATGTGTCTCCTCCGGTTACAGTTCCAGAACAGTACAAATGCCCCACTTCAGGCAATGGGTTATCACTGAGACCAAAGACATCATCCAGAAACCTAGTAGTAAATGAGAGAAAACGCTGTGTCATCTCCTGGTCTTTGCTGTGTCATCTCCTGGTCTTTGCTGTATCATCTCCTGGTCTTTTTTGTTTTCTGTAGCACTTTTTTTTGCTTCATTGTGCTTGCTAGCTGTATCAGTTACTCTCACAACTACAGTCATTTCTTCTTCTTTATGGCATAAAAGTTCACCTGTAGTGAAGCTATTATCTATGCAGTTATTGGGGTGCTTTACCTTTAAACTGTATTGTTTGTCCCTTATGCATGCTGTGATTGTGCTCACAGGATAGGTGTGAAATAGACTACATAAAGGCTGGCAGTCTTCTCAGTGAGTGCCCTAACCCCCAGGAAGCCCTGTTCTTCTTATGTGAATGCTTCTGCTCTGTCTGTGGCCTCCACTGCCTAAGTGTCTTACTGGACAGATGGGGGTTAGTATGGTGCACATGTCAACGGAGGGGGCATGATTCCCTAGCAACACCCTATATCACTAACTTTCACAGCTGTGTCACAGCCAGCATAATGAGCGAGTAGGGCCGCCTACACAGTGCAGGCAGCTGACTGTAATATGATGCCTCTGTACATCTGATGTTCAGCATTTGATCACTGCTGTAGTAGCCTTAGCATAATGGGTTATATCCTGCACAGGTTATAACAACCAGTCAACTTCCAAAACTTCAGGGCACCTTCCACACTCCCAAATCATTGGCATCTCAAGTAGAGCTGCAGAAAGTCAATGGTTTGGGTGCCAAACCTTTCAGAGATTTCTTACTGCTGAGGATTCACCTTCAGAGTACTGCTTATCCATTGCTGGGCAGATAAGTTCTCTGCAGGAAAAACCTTCACATTTTAATTTTATGGCAAAAGCTTAACTTTTTCAGAGATCTGACCCTCTAGTAATTTCTTTGGCACATCCTGCTGTTAAGCATTTATAAAATGCTAGTCCTTCTCTTCCTGTTAAAGATGTGAACACCTTTGAAGTATTTGGGAAAAGCATATTCTTTTGCCACACTTACTTTTGGAACTCTTAATTGTGAAACTCGCATGTAAAGGTCTGCTTGTGTATTTCGAGAATATGGGAAACAGTATAATCGCTTTTGTCCTCTTCTGAGGAACAATCTTCCATGAATTCAGTTATTTCTTCCATGCCTTAAGCGACTAAACATTCTTTGAAATGTACTTATAATTCTGCTCATGTTGCTACTGGAACTGTTACGAGAAGGTTGGCCTGGTTGTGTACTCAACGCCTTCATGACGATGTAAAAGCTGAAACTTTGAAGTCTCCTTTAGAATGGGAGGTTGTTTTTAGGCCATCTACTTCAGACATCCTGAAAAAGTGTGATGAGGGAGGGAAACCGACTTCAGATTTTTCAGCCGTCCTTCTCTACGTTTGTTACAGGTTTTACATCCACCTCAGCAGCTTTTTATAAAAAGAAGAGAAAGCAAACTTCTGAAAAGCAAACATCCAAAAAACAATGACAAAGAGGCAGTAAAATAAAAAGAATGGAGGAGCCTCACAGAAAAAAGGACAGTCCAACTGGTTGGAATGATTACCTGCGAATGGTAACCCCACTGTCCTTCCCATCCTGGCAGGTCTTTAAATCTCCAAAATCTGGCTTTCCATTTCTCTTTGGCGACAGATAATCTCCGACAAACAGGTTGTGAGAGTGATACTACACGGCTACAGATGGTGGTGGGATTCCTCCTCTTTCTCCAGAGCAAACATCTTTTTTTCCTTCCTATTAATTCAACATCTGCAGTTTCAGGGGATAGAAACTATCTCCCTTTCTCTGATAGGAAGAGTTTTTTTTTTTATTCAAGAATGTTTCTGCTGTAAAAGAAAAAAGCCTCGTCATGGCGGCCAGTCTTCGATCTTTCCTTTCTGAATCAGTTTCTGTAAGTCCCAAAGTTCAAAATGCTGTCCATTCACAACCTGTTACCACTGATTCCCCCTTTCAGTTTTTCAGTAGCTCTAGATTTAGCACATACTGATCATCACATTCCTTTAGCCTCAGATTTCAAATGTTTCCTAAGATTTCCAGTTCTCTGTATTACACTTTGGGTTATCCACTGCTCCAGTGGCATTTACAAAGTGTCTAGCTTCAGTCATAGCATAGTGCAGACTGCAAGGTATTCACATTTTCCCCTTATTTAGATGACTTGGTTATCTTTCTAGAATCTTTTTCAAAGTGTCAGGAACCTTTCACTTGGTTAAGAGATCTCCCTTACACACCAGGGTTTCAGGAGAACATTTAAAAGTCGTGTCTGATTCTTTTTCACAGGATTGGTTTTCTAGGGTATCTTTTAGATACTTCAGGTCAAAGAGTTTTTCTTCCTCAGGAAAAAACGTATGTCTGTATCTAGATGTATTCTTGAGTTTTTTTCCCCAAGTTCAAGACTTCAGCAAGGAATTTCCCTGATTACTAGGATTCATGGCATCCAGGATGCTTATGATTCCTTTAGGCAGACTCCACATGAGAAAGATTCAATGGTAACTAAAATCTGTATGGTTCCGACACCAACATCCCCTGACTTTATAGATTACAGTTTTGGTATTTGAAAAGGGAACTGCTATGATGGTGAGATAAATTTTATCTGAGTCCAGGGCTCCCATTTTCCCTTCTAGCACTAGGACAGTTTTTAACTATGAACACCTCAGCCTTTGCTTGGAGAGCAGTGTCTATGACAATAAAAGTGGCGGGTCTTTGGAACAAAAAGAACCGACCAAAACACATGAACATAAAGGAAGGATTGGCAGTCATAAATGCTGTCAACTGTCAGTCATCTATGGTCCCCTGAACTGTTACAAGTAATTACGGACAGCACCACAGTGATGTGGTACATAAACAAATGGGAATATGGGAATCCAGATCTTACCCTCTGTGTCTATTAGCCAGGCAGCCTGGAACGTAGCAGTTTACAAATGGAAAATGAATGGGGGGGGGGGGTTCTGAGGTTTAATCCAGTTGCAGGGAATATCTCGAGTAGATTCTTTTGTCTCCATTCACAACAAACTCCTGGCAAAATTCTACACCAGGATTCCTTCCAAACAGGCGTGAAAAACAGATGCAGTTTCTTTTCCATAGACAGAAATGTTTATGTATGCCCTTTCAGTCTTTCCACTGATATCCACAGTCATTCTAAAGATTCAGAAGGACTCTCCAAAGATCATTTTGGTGACTCCCTTCTGGTCCAGGCAGCTGTGGTTCTCCTTTCTTTTAGAAATGGCCAAGGCAATTACACAAGATTCCCTCACAGACTGGACCTATTCTTATAAGACATGGGTTGTTTAATGCACTTCAGCTTGAAACAAGTTTAACTAACTGCTTGGATGATAACGTTTTTATACCTTTTAGATCACCTATTTTATGAGGACATTCAGCAAGTATTAATGGAGGTGAAGAAATCTGCTACTGGGAAATCAGAAATGGAAAGGATTTCTAGTTGGTGCTAGGACAAGAACCAGGTTCCTTTGAAGAATAGTATTTCTCTGGTTCTGTGATATTTTTGTGAGTTATTATCATCCGAGCTTACTTCTGTATCAAGGTTCATTTGTTGGCCATTTCAGCATTTCTGCTTATGGATCTTTCCCCTTTCAATGCATTCCCATGTCAAAATGTTTTAGAAAGGGGTTCCACATACCCATCCACCTAGAAAATGGGTGGCTTCTCCTTTGGATCTTAATTAATGTTTGTTAGTAAAACTAGCTGCTTTTGTGATGGCTTGGTGGTTAACTACTGTGACTGTGGTTTATAGGGTCCTGGGTTCGAGACCTGCATGGCTGTTTATTTAGGGTTGGGAGGGTGGCCTAATGGTTAAGGTGTTTGCCTTACAAACACAAAGTGCAGGGTTTGATTCTCACAAGGGATAATTGGCTAAGCTTAAAATGGCTCGCAAGGGCAGTTAGCTTAGTACTAACCTATGAACCTATTTGAAGCAGCTCATCAGTCCAATTTGAGGTTCATGACATGGAAAATAGTTTTAGTGATTGTTCTGACTTCTACAAGAAGAGTGTCTAGGTTGCAAGCTGTCACTGTGGGTCAACCTTATCTTATTTTCCACAGAGAGAGGGTTTCCTTGAGAACTAATCCTTCTTTTATGCCTAAAGTGGTATCCAAGTTTACTTTGAGCCATGCTGTCCATCCCCCTGTTTTCTTTCCAGAACCTAAAAAAATGAAGAAAAGATTCTTCATCGTCTGGATGCCCATAACATCTCAGATATTATCTTGACAGAAATAAAACCTTCAGAAACTCAGATCAGTTATTCAGTTCTTACAACGCTTAAGAAAAAAAGGACAACCTATGATAAAGCAAACTATCTCCAAATGGTTGACACGTTTATTTTATTTTGCGTTTGTTAACCGAGAAATTCCGACTGGACCAGGTCCATGTTCAGCGAAGGCCCGGGGAGAAAAGCTCCGGCATCTAGTTGTACAAAAACATTACAGCAAGTATAATGCACAAATAAGATATAGTAAACAGGTTACAACATATATGGTGAACATAGTAATATAACAAGAAATAACTAAAAACACTCCAAATAAATGATGGTATAGAAAAAAAGTAAAATGACAATGTTAGTTATACATTGGTAAGAGAAGAAAATATATTAAGTAAATTCTACAGTTAAAAGTTCAACTTTTCAAATGAAAAAGCATGCAGGTGATCATAGATCAAGCAGGTGATCAGAAAGCAGTTTGAAGAGTTAATAACATTGTGGGTAAGGTTATGTGATCCAGGGACATAGCCAGGTACTAAGGAGATGTGATTTGAGGGAGTTTTTGAATATAGCGATATAACATGCTAGTTGCTTTTGTTAAACCTACCACAGCAAGTCAGTTCTAAGCACAGTCAGGGCCTTGGCTTCACCAGTGGCTTTTTGGAAAGGGATGGACTAATTTTCCAGGTCCAGAGCAGGCTTTGCTAGGGCCATTCTTCAGGGGTCCTAGACCCTCATCCTTCCTCGTTCCAGTCATTGTAATCTATGGTAGTCTACCCATACAACTTAGGCTACTGCGGCAATGATCAACATGAAGAACATAGTACAGTTGTGTAAGTCAACTTACCATAGCAGTGGATGTTCAAATAATGACTGCTGCAGTAGCTGCTGCCTCTATCTCACTCGCTCTCTCTCTCTTTCTTTCTCCATTCATCACCCTTATTTTGGTTTATTTTTTCTTGCCAGGGTGTGCAGATTAATTTTTATTTCCATGGCATTATTCTGTTTCAGGACTCTAGCCTCCCTCTTTCATTTGGCATAAAAGCTCTGAAGAGCTTTGTGCCCAAACTGTTGATTTTCTACAACTCTGCTCAAGAAGTCAACAGTCTGGGTGCGAGGAAAATGCCTTTAAACTCTGGAAGCTGGATAGCTGTTATATCCTGTGCAAGATAAAACCCATATAGCTAAGGATACTGCAGCAGTGATTAATCGAACACCTGATGTTATGGTAAGTTTACTTACACAAATTTATGTTCCTCTTCCCTGTACAGGGGCATTTTGTGCCCTCATAACTGAGAGGCTGTTCCTACCTGTGGAAATGTGACCCACTCTGTAAAGGGATACCTCTGGCATGTGCCCCCATATGCATTGGCCTTGTGGAGAGGGGTGGGAGCAGCAGGGTATGAACTGAACTCAGTCATTAGCAGCACTTGACCCTATAAAGGTAATATTTGTAATGAAAATCAATTAATTGGCAACAAAAAAGTCTAGCCCCGGGATTCATGAAGCTCGGCGCAAGGACGGTTTTAACCTTGCTCTGAGCGTCCTCCTTACAGATGGTGCAGCAGCACCATATGAATATTTATGAGGGCACACTGCCGCACCCTCGACGTGCACAGGAAATGTATGTGAGTGCAGGGGGTGTGTTTAAATGCTCTACGGAGGCTTAAACATTCCCCCACAGTTGCATAACCTACAATGCTTAGTATTGGAGCCCGCCTCTAATAGTAAGCAATTAATTCAGTGTCCGTGGATACTGAAATGTATGCTAAGCATACAAGAGTGTCCACGAACACTGAAATAAAATCACACACGCAAGCACATAGTGGAATGTTGAGCCCCTGTCCCTAGAACTATCACAATTAGATTCTCCATGTCCCTATTTTACATTTGTATTGCTTCATTATTGAAAGTGTAAGCGAAGCGCAGCATGTTTGCGCGTCGCTGCCCTCTGCTTAGTGTAGCTTACACATCAAAATCATCCAAATAGAAAAAAAAACATGCAGAATCAACGGTAATGTCAATAGTGTACTGGCTAGAGCATCCGCCTAACGAACAGGCATTCACGGTTCGAGTCCCACTATAGCACATATCATTTTCCATGTGGAATGTGTATATGAACATATTTATACATCTTTTTGCTGTATAACCTACATAATAACATGTAAATGTGAACTGGAGTACTGCATGAAATGTTTAACTAATGTCATTCATATATATATGGTTGCAGACATATATATATATATATATATATATATATATATATATATATATATATGTGTGTGTGTGTGTGTGCAGAGGTATACACAGATGTACAGCTGTGATAGGGAACAGCACACAAGAATGACGTATGTTCATAGGCTGTGCCATTGGGAGTGAGGGGCCCAAGCAAGAAACATGTAACACGTAGCATGACCCCCCCCCAGCCAAACAGAGGAAACATACACACAAACCCACAAACAAGGTAAATAGTCCACTGCTCCACAGACCACAGGCAGGATACAACCGGGGGGTACAGAGTGCACCCGTGAAATCTAATCTTGGAACACAGACAGGAGTGTCCCTTGTGGGATGCCTCAAAAATTGACATATAACCAAAGGAAGCCAATACGATGACCATTCTGGCTGGGGTGTGTACATACCCGGAATACAAAGGTGGAAAGCCTGATGACCCATGGGTCGAGACAACGTATGACATGGGTCCCGTGAAATGGAAAGTGGGCAGCATGTAGTGGTGTGTTCAGACCTGACCTGCACCCAGAGTAAGGATGGGTGCTGTAGAGGAGGTGCGGTTGGGGGAACTATGGGTAGCTAGTTATAGGTCTAGGTGTGCAGGTGTTGGCTGATGTGGGTCTATACGGACAGCCCCAGGATGTGAGCAAAAGTGTTCATTGGGCAGAGGCATTGCCCAATGAGCAGCCACACCCGCTACGAGTCCCACTGCAGCAAAGTCTAATCTACATGGCAAAGAACGGAATAACCAGATGTAGATGTATATATGTAGAGGAATGTGTGTGTATATCTACCCTTAGCTACATGGAGATATACCTCTCCCTCTCCGTAGTACAAATGTATACATACAGAGACAGAATACATATACATACCCACATATAGATATATACATATGCAGACACCCATACACCCATATGTTGTTAGATATATATAGACAGCAATATATAAATATATACATGTATGCATACATATACAGATATATCTACATATAGTAATGTAGATATATACCTATATACATATATATGTATGTATACCTATATACATATATATGTATGTATACCTATATACATATATATGTATGTATATATATATATATATATATATATATATATATAATATGTGTGTGTGTGTGTGTAAATATACACATGTAAATAGCTAGGATATGATACAGTTATGAATTACATATGTTCACAGGCCGTGCAAATGGGGGTGAGGGGTCCAATCAACAAACATGTAACACGTAACATCAACCACCCCCACCTAGACAGGTGAAACATACAAACACACGATACAAGTAAACACACCACTGCTTCCCAGACCACAGGCAGGATACTATCAGTGGGAGAGACCTGCCAAGTCTAATCTTGAAACAAAGACATCAATGACCCTTGTGGGACACCCTAAAAGTTAATGATCATCGGAGTTAGTCCCTGTAATGATTTAGCCAACCATGCTGTATACGTACACAGACCAGTAGGTTGTGCAAGCCTGATGACCCATGGGTTGACACACCGTACAACATTGGTCCTGACTCGTGGAGAGTGGGCATTGTGTAGTGGTGTGGTTAGACCCCACCTGCACCCACAGTAAGGATGAGTGCTGTAGAGGAGGGGCAGGTGGGGGAACTATGGGTATGCAATTATGGGCCTAGGCGTGCAGGTGTTGGCTGGTGCAGTTGTATTAGGACTGTTCCGGGGATGTAAGTAATATTGCGAAATGGGCAGAGCTTACGCCCATACCTCTCAACCCCTAAAAGCAAAACCACTGGACAGAACATAAACCGTTCGGGCAACAAATAGGGACAGAAAGCACATATTCCACTTACAACCTTAGAAAGCTGACAGAATAATAGGCTGTGCATTAGCATGACTCAGCTGAAGGATGTGGGGTCCTAAACCCAATTACTTGTCTGTATTTAATGGTGTCAATTCCCAAGTATTTGCCAGACAGGTGCAGATTGTAAGAGGAACACACCAGTAGTATGAAGCAAACTCTGGGCAGGCCGCGGATTCTGTACAGTCGACAGGCATGCTTACGCCTAATGGGCAGCCATTCCCGATATGGGTCCCACCGCAGCACAGTCCAGTTTACATGGCTAAGTACAGTATAACCATATGTGTTGTTGCATAACCCACTACACAACACCTACGAACACATGGTCGCAACACCCCACTGTAGGCATGTAAGCCGATATAATAGGCATCACAAGGTATTATTGTAGTCCTCACCCCCACCCAAAGTGTGAGTGTCTGATGCAAACACCAAATGCAGTGCATATGCACAGCTGTTGTAGACAACATGGCCAGCTGTGGACCTTCCCTGCAGCCATCCTGCACATCCCTGGACAATCCCCCTACTAATACCCCCCTTTGTGCCCCATGCACACCACGTACCTATCAGCCCCTGTTCCATTTTATATATGAAGAATGAATGTCATGACAGTAAAGCATACAAAACCAATGAGAATGAAAACAACAGCGATATCTGTATTATATCGTATCATGTCACACCTGTATTATATCGTATCATGTCACACCTGTATTATATCATATCATGTCACACCTGTATTATATCATGTCACACCTGTATTATATCATATCATGTCACACCTGTATTATATCATATCATGTCACACCTGTATTATGTTGTGCTGTCATCTTATGTCATGTCAAGCTGGGCAGGGTTGAGCAAATCATTGCTTCTCAAACCGCAAGCAGGATACTACCAGTGGGAGTAACACTGTCCACCTTACAAACAATTACAGGGTAGCCCCTGGTGGGAGTACCCAAAAAGTGCAGGGTGTTTGGACTTCTGACCAGTACATAAGCCACGGCAGGTATGTTCAAGGACTGAAAGGCTTGTAGAGCCTGATGATACATGGGTGGAGACAACATATGTGTAGGGTCCCTAATGCTGGGAAGAGGGCAATGTATGGAGGTGTGTTATGGCTGGGATAGCAACTGGAGAATGGATGGTTTGTGTGTATGTGGAACTCAGGTGTAGTGGAGGAACCATGGGTATGACATATGGATCCAGGCATGTCAGGATTGGATGGCCTGGTTCTAATTGGACCGCCTCGTGGAGGTCAGCGAGTTTGTTGTAAATATATATGCATACACACATGCATACATCTATATGTAGAAGTATATTCCCTGTACCACATTCATTCCTTTTGCAGACATAAATAACATGAAAGTGCCCCTACAAAGCTCGACAGTAGATAGAATAATAGGTTGTGCATAAGAGTGAAGGGACGAATCTGCAAAAATGAAGAAGTGTGTACTTTGTCTGAAGTCAGTGCTGTTCTCAAAAAATACAATTTGAGGACTTTCTCACTATGAAATAGTGGAATCATTCCTGTGATCTGCCTGTTACAGCAACTCCAATCACTAAACCGGTCCTATTTGTAATATAATTTCGCTGAACTCATACATTATTAGCTTTCATGTGTAACGTGTGAGTTACCACATAGTCATAGTTATTAATTTATTGTAGTGTCTTGTTAACGGAAGTAACGATGTAATGAAGTATAGAGTCTAATCCTGAAATAAAGAAATGTGTGACCCAGGTGGGACAACCCAAAAATTGTGAATAGTGCCCTATGGGTCACTCATTTCACCAATGTTTGTAAACTAAAAGGTTGGGATGTCTGAGGATACGTGAAGTGAGTCAACCCATGGGATGGGTCTACAGGAGTAGGGAGTGGCAAATGTGTAGTGGTGTGGATACACAGTGTATCCAACTGGAGAATGGATGACTGCTGTGTCAGTGAAGTGTTGGGGTTGGTATTTGGAGAACTAGGATCCATGGGTATATGGGTATATATGCAAATGAAGCAGCACAGCAATAGTGTAGTGGTTAGAGCATCCGCCTAACAAACAGACATTCCCGGTTCGAATCCCACTGCAGCACATACCATTTTCCATTGGTAATCTCTATATGAACATATTTTGACATCCGTCTGCTGTATAACCTGCATAATAACCATTAAAAGTGAACTGGAGTGAAGTGTCAGTGTCATAATGAATAAGTAAGCAGGTTTAAGCATAAATAAGCAGTAGTAAGCATATATAAGCACCAGTAAGCATGTTTAGGTGCATTTGCGTGGGGGTAAGCATTGCCTACACAGATTAAGCAAAGTAGAAGCTGAGTGTAAGAAACTATAACCGGAGTTTAGCATTGCTTAGCTCCGCGCAAACCTGTGCTCACCCACTCACAACTGCTTTAAAGTGCCTTGATCACTCTGTACCCAATGGCTCGTGTTCTGCCCAGTAACAAAATAAACAGCTTATGCAAGGCTAGAACTCAGGACCCTGTACATCACAGTCACAGCCACTACTCCATGATAGCAATACATATAAAGGAGGTATCAGCAAACTAATCCTCACCACAGGGAAATCAAATCAAACATGTGAACTGAATCTATGTACAGTGTAATGTTCTATAACCCACCACAAACCATAAATATGTGAATTGGAGTACTGCAGTAAAGATAGAGTTGAGGTGTCACTGTAATAAAGTTTTGAAGACCCCAGGACCCCATACAGTGTATGTGCACATGAATCGTGGATACCAGACACATATATAACCTGTAATGAATAAGACATCATTGACAAAAGACAAATATAATGCTAGATAGCCAATAAGCAATGCTAGCCGCAGCACAGACCAACTAAGTAATTGTAAGCAATGTGTAGGGAAACCAATACAATATGCCCACAGGTACACCTCTTTAAGCAGTGCCAACCTGACGTAAGCAGGTGTGCCCATAGCTTAGCCTTTTCGAAACCGGCCAATTACGGAAAAGTGCGGGAATCTGGCCCTACTTAAACTGAAGAGGCGGGAATACAGCTCATAACTGGTTGTAGCATCCCCCTGCAGGCAGAATAGCTGGAGTGGGTGAAGGCACTCGCTTTGGAGCGCAGGGCTGGAGCATCCAGGAGTCCAAATTCATGGTATGGCTACTGATAAAACACCATAACAGGAGACTACTGCATGGCCATTACCAGGGCTTGCAGTACAAAATGAAGGCCTGGGACAGTCTCGCCCATGACCTCACTAGTGCCACAGGTATCCCCCAGACTGGTGAGCAGGTCAGGCACCACCATGCAGACCTGATGCGGTGGAGGGGGGATGTCCTGGAACAGTGGATCCAGGAAGCAAGGCAGATGCAGAATGTCCCAGAACTGAGTAAGTACTCCTTCCACAATATAGTTAATAATTGCCTAGTTTGTGTATACTATGGATAGGTATGGCTAAATATCACTGTACTTCTCTGACAGCTGCAGATGAGCGTGCTGCGAACCAGCAAGCCTGTGATGCTAGGCTGAAAATGATGCATTGTGGGGTTAGTAAATAGCCTGCATGTACCGTCATAACAAAAAAATGTAAGAGCCTCAAAAAGTGTTGTACCAGTATACAGAATTGTGTAATATGATGCAAATAAAGGTGTAACCCCTGCATTGCTTCTGTTTACTCTGCAGTCATACGTTGTTGTACTGTTGCAGTTATTAAATAGTACTGTTGTAGTAAGCAGTGTTACCCACACTGTGGTATGCAGATAAAATGTATAGGAAGTGCTGTATAACAATGTTGGAAGTGCAAACAGGTCAGTCATATTAGACAAAATACATTGCAAACCCTCACAATTACCTGATAGCATAGTGTACAGTGATCTTAACTGTAATGCTTTTGTCACACACAGCAGGGCTTTGGATCCCAGGAGTGCTAGTAAGTTGTATGCATAATCATTCCACACAACTGCACACAGTTTGTTAGTATGTTCAGAGAGAAAGCTGTATGCATATTTACACTTAACAAGTGTACAGATTTTGCTAGAATGCTCAAATAGAGAGTGGTATTCATATTCATACCCCTCAACTGTTCCAGTCTGCCAAGTATGTCCTGATAAATGGCCCACATCACCTGCCTTTTGCTCTGTTCCCCTGACAAATTAGTGTGATGATCCAAGAAATGTAGGCAGCTGTTAATGACATATAACTGATAGTCAGACTTGTACATAGTCAGAGAATATGCATGCAAACATACCTGTCATCCCAGCATCTCACCCAAAGTGTATGAGAGCAGTCTCAAAACATGTTGCATTAACACCTGCATCTTGTCAAGCCTGTATGTAAGACACAGGTCCCGTACATACTAATCTACAAACATACCATTGTACAATATAACGTCATTGGGTAATGTAATAATACATGTAAGGGACAGACCACTGCAGTGGATACGAATGTTGTGAAAACTACAAGGATATATTAGTTGTTAATTGAACTCTCCCTGTCTCACCCTTACCATATGTGCAAAAATAACCGATTTACACAACTCATTTGGTATGTCTACACTCCTAACCTTTGTTGGGACATATGTCCTATTGGTTTATAAATATTCACATCTGATGTTCTTCGTCTTCCCTTGCTGCAGTCCTGACAATTGGGTATAGTCCGCGTCCCAGTCGGCCCGAATACCAGAGTATAAGGCTGACGTCGGTCATGGCGCCTTAGACTGACGTCAGTACGTCAGGGTACTAATGCGCATGACCGACGTCATTTCCTCAGTCTTTTTTGCCGCATGGTCCGATGCAGAAGCAATTTTGCGAGTGCAGGTTGGCGTTCTGAGATTTTCGAAACCGGAGTTTCAGACCGAATACAGAGTTGGCTAATCCCCGTTAGAACATTTTGGTATTTTCTTGCCTCAGTATTTAACCGGATGTCAGAAAAAGTGAATAACTGTATTTCTTGTGGGAAGCAGATACCGCATAGGGATTATCATACATTGTGTATACCTTGTTTAGGGCCTGAGCACGGCGTTGTTGGTTGCGCTCTTGTGCTAGATTTAACAAGCGCACTATTAAGAGGCGGCTTGATTGTGCTAGGTTAGTGTTTCGGAAGCGTTGCAATTATACTATGCCGCCGGCTGCTCCGGCGCCTGCTTCATCTAAGAAGCGCAAGGACAAAACAGTGAAGTCTAGGGGTGAGGAACCGCAGTCCCGGACGTCGGTCCTTTAGAAGGCTCAGGGGAGCCAGAGGTTTTGCCAGGAGTCTCTATGGAGTCTCAGGCAGATACTTTACTGTTACAGGATGTGCCCTCTCAGGAGGTAGGCCAGGCTGAGGGGGCTTCTCAGGTAACTGTTCTTCCCTCTCTTCCCAAGGTAGTTAGGACCTCTCCTTCTGTTGCCAAAGCTTCTTTTAGAGGAAGGCCAAGTTCAGCTTCTGTAGGGGCTTCTCCTAGCATTTGGCTCTGTGCCTAAGAAACATATGCTTAAAATGGCAGAAGATTTGATTACTCTGATTAGAGGTTCTATGCCCCACCTGATAAGAGGCCTAGGGTGGAACAGGAGTTTGATAGTTTTGAACAGTGTTCACAGGCTTCAGAGTCTTCTGTGGAAGACTTGCAAGAGTTTCCTACTTATTCTGATTCTGATGTGGATGATTCCACTCCTTCAGCTTCTCCTCCTGAGGATTTTCCATTTTCAGAGACTCTTCATTCCATGAGGAGCACTTTAAATGGGAAGGCCAAGATTACTCTGACTCCAGAAAAAGGCTTAGGAATTCTTGTTTTGCCCAGCATAGGCCCTTAGCTATTCCTCCTGTGTTGAATGTGGTGGAGGATGTTTTTGCAGAGGCTTCTCTGAACCCTGATTCCTTGCCTCCTGCTCCTGTTAAGCCTGATAGGTATTATAGGGTGCCCGAAGCTCATAAGTATTTGTTTAAGAGTCCAAGGGCGGACCCAGAAACTGTTTCTCAGGGGCCTAAAGGTGTTAAGGCTTCTGGGGTTAAAATCCTGTACCCTCTGATAAAGAGGCAAGGGCTTTGGATAGGTGGGGTAAGAAAGTATATACTTCTTCCACTCTAGCCATGAGGCGTTGAATTGTCAATTTCATATGCTGAAATATCAGAATTATCTCCTTTCACAATTGAAATCTAAGGTGGATGCTTTGGCGGAAGGTATTGAGTGTAAAGAATTGCTGGATTTGGTTCATGTGTCTGAACAAGTGGGTAAGCATTCTTTGCAGTGTGGTTTTGATGCTGTTCAGGCCTCCTCGAGGGTGGCTGCTACTAGTTCTGTTCTTCGCAGACATGCATGGTTGAAGGATCAGAATTTAGCTGAGCATGTTAAGACCAGGATTTTGGATGCTCCTTTACAGTCTGATGTGTTGTTTGGACCGCCTGTGGAAGCAGTTTTAAAGAAAATGGAGGACAAAGCTAAGTCTATGCAGACTGTTAAAGATTTTGCAGGTGCAGCCTCGAAGTTTAGTAGAAATTGGCCTGCTAAGGGGTGGACATATCCTGCTTATGGTTCCCAGTCTAGGGTAGGTCTAGACGTGGTAGGGGCAGGGCTCAAGGTTCGTTTAGGCCTAGATCAGACAGTTCACCTGCTCAGACTTCTGGTGAGCGCAGGGGTCAGTCCTTTCCTAAGCAGAACCAATGACCTGCCTTTTCAGCTGCCAGTGGACTCTCGTCTGGCAGCTCCTTTGGGAGGAAGATTGTCTCTTTTCAAAGAAAATTGGGATTTAATCACTCAAGACAGATGGGTGCTGGATATCATTCATCACGGGTACAGATTTTATTTCCACACAATGCCCCCTTTCAAAGGCATGCCAGATGTTCCTCCTCCACAAAGAAAAGAGGCTCACAAGCAAGTTTCTCAGTTACTCCAGATAGGGGCTATTCAGCCAGTCCCTGTGTCAGAAAGGGGCTTCGGTTCTATTCTCGCCTGTTCCTAGTACCAAAGAAGGGAACACGTGGAGACCAATTTTGGTTTATCTATCCTCAACACTTATCTGGACATTCCCAAGTTCAAGATGTTGACGTTACAGCAACTGTTACCTCTGCTGGGCAAGGATCACTGGATGGTAACTTTAGATCTCAAGGAAGCTTACCTTCATGTGCCCATAAGGCTAAGTTGCAGAAAGTATCTGCGGTTTCGAACTGGAGATTTTCATTATCAGTTCTCTGCATTGCCCTTTGGCTTATCTACTGCCCAGAGTATTCACAAAGGTTCTGGCTCCAGTGATAGCACTTCAGGCTTCAAGGCATTCAAATTTATCCTTACTTGACGACTGCCTGATTCTGGCTCAAGAAAAGGAACACCTTCTACAGCATCTGGAATATGTCATAGCAGTGCTAAGATGCCTAGGGTATTCTGTGAACGAAATAAAGTCCAGTCTAGTACCCTCTCAAGACATGTGCTTTCTGGGTGTGAGACTGAATACAGCAGCCCAGATGGCCTTTTAACCCCGGACAAACAAAAGAGTCTGTCACTTTCCATCAACTATCTCATCAGTCCGTGCTGACTGCAAGGACAGTCCTTCAAGCATTAGGGTTCATGGCATCTTGTATTCTGGTGCTTCCCAATGCCAAACTGCATATGAGGAAGCTGCAATGGTATCTCAAAATGTATGGACACAGCACTGCCAAGATTTGGACACTGTCATTCAAATAATACCTTGCCTTCAAAAGGAATTCTTGTGGTGGGCTCAGGAATGTCACCTAAACAAGGGACTCTCTGTGACCCGGCCAGAGGCGAGTCAGATTTTAACGACAGATGCCTCGGACACTGCTTGGGGAGCTCATCTAAATGGAAAGTGGATACAAGACAAGTGGCCTGCCAGACTACAGCATCTACATATCAACATGAAGGAGATGTTAGCAGTCCAGTTTGCATTGATGGCGTTCAAGGAGTTACTTCTTCCAGGGCAGGTGTTGATTCTGACAGACAACACAACTGTCATGTGGTACATCAACAAGCAAGGGGAACACATTCTTATCCTCTATGCAGGCAAGCAATGATTTTATGGGAGACTGCGTTAAGCCTGCAACTGACTCTTCAGGCAAGGTTTCTGCCAGGCGCAGAACTCCCTAGCAGATGTATTAAGCAGACAAATCATGGATCCCCACAGTGGAAACTGGATCTTCATGTATTTCAGAAATTGACAGTGTCATGGGGAACTCCAGACATAGATCTGTTGCTTCTCCACTAAACCACCAGCTGCCAAAGTATTGCACAAAGGGTTTCATCACACAGCTTGGAAAGTGGATGCTCTGTCTTTCAGTTGGAAAAACCTTCATGTCTATGCCTTTCCACCTCTACCTCTTCTTCCAAAGGTATTACTAAAGGTCAGACAGGACAGGCCAAGGATGATTTTGATAGCTCCAGATTGGCCTCGGCAACACTGGTACCCACTTCTAAGGAGTCTTGTAAAAGCCTCCATGGCCTTTACCTCTGATTCCTCATCTGTTATCTCAGAAGGACGGTCATCTGCTCAATGTCAAGCTTCCATCTCTTCATCTCACAGCTTGGCATATTCTGTGTTGAAGCATGGTAGGTCTCAGCTTCCTCAACAAGTTTTAAATGTGATTATGGAAGCTAGAAGGCCTAGTACTAGGAGAGTGTACGCAGAAAAATGGAAGAGATTTTTATTTTGGAGTACAGCAAAGAATTTGGAGATTTCAGAGCCTAATTTGAGTGTGGCTCTTCAATATCTTACTGAATTATTGGACAAAGGTTTGTCTTTCTCTTCCATAAAGATTCATGCTGCAGCAATTTCAGCTCACTATGATTGTGACCCACCTTTGTTTTCGCATCCTTTGTTCAAGCAGTTTCTTAGAGGCAAAGAATATAAGACCCCCGTAGAGCTCCTACTCCTGCTTGGGATCTCAATTTTGTGTTGGAAAAACTTACTCTACAACCTTTTGAGCCTGCAGCTACTGCTGAATTGAAATATTTGTCATGGAGACTGCTTTTCTGTTGGCTATTACTTCTGCAAGAAGGGTGTCTGAGTTGCAGGCCCTTATGGCAGTAGAGCCCTTTTGATTTTCCATAAGGACAGGGTATCATTACGTACTAATCCTTCCTTTATGCCTAAGGTGGTTTCTAGTGTGGCTTTAAACCAAACTATTCATTTGCCTACGTTTTTTGTAGATCCTCAAAATAAAGGGAAAAGATTTTGCACACTTTAGATGTACACAGGCAATTGCGTTATTATTTGAGCAGGACTAAAGATTTTAGGCAGTCTCAGCAGTTACTTGTTTCTTTTGCTTTAAGTTCACAGGACAAGCCTGTGTCAAAACAAACTATTTCTAGGTGGATTGGCTTTTGCATTGCATTTTGTTATTCCCATCATGGCAAAGAGGTTCCAGCTGGGATTAGGCCTCATTCCACTAGGGCTACTGCCACTTCAACAGCATTTCTAAGGGGTGGCAACTAAGGATATTGTGGAGGCAGCTACTTGGAGTTCAGTGCATACTTTCTCTAGGCATTATCACCTGCCTATATACTCTAAGACTAGAGCTGGTTTTGCCACAGCTGTTTTACAAGGCTTGTTGTCAGCACCTGCTACTTTATAATCTGCCAGCCTCCTTACCTCTGCTTTGGGATTCTACCCAATTGTCAGGACTGCAGCAAGGGAAGACGAAGAACATAGTACAGTTTTGTACCTACCATAAATGTAGATGTTAGGATTCCCTTGCTGCAGTCCAATTTACCCTCCTCCTTCCCTCTGTGTTTCAGGGTGGTTGTGTAGGTGAGTTTACATGCTTACATTTTTGTATATATTACTGTATATATTGTACATGTTTTTGGTGCAGGTTGTTTTGGGACTTGTCTTTTGGGTCTTCTGACATCTGGGGCAAGAAAAGACTGAGAAATGACGTCGGTCATGCGCATTAGTACCCTGGCGTACTGGCGTCAGTCTAGTATGCCATGACCGACAGCCTCTCTGGTATTCGGGCGACTGGGACGCGGACTATACCCAATTGTCAGGACTGCAGCAAGGGAATCCTCGAACATCTACATTTATGGTAGGTACAAAACTGTACTTTTCTATGCATGTTTCATGTTAAAATACTCCCATATCGGTGGCCTGTTGCCATCAATTAAACCTGCATGTTGTTGTAATGGCTACTGTTTACCCATATATGTATGTGTTCTGCCTGCTCTGCAACTATTTTATAACTGGTGCCCTGGGTAATGGGAATACCTATGCATGCTGTTATAACTAATCGTGAATGCTGTTGACTATTACTAACCCATATCTGCATGAAACATGCTACAACATAGCTCGTATGGGAAGGCCAGTCCCAGCAGACCCACCTGTCCCACCTCAGTTGACCATGGCACCGGGCATCAGCACATCTGGGGCCCAGCCTGGGACCTCCTCGTCTGTTGGCCCTGCACCACCTTTGGGTGGAACCGCCACAGGGGATGGGGCTTGCCCCCCCCCGGGAGTGGGAGTGGACAGGAACCCATCACCCGTGGTACGGTCCAGGCCATGGTGCATAGGGAGCTTGATAGGGAGATTCTAGACCAACTACGCCAGGTTGAGGACCTACAATGGCTGTGCATATGCAATATATTTGGTGGTACATTTGGGCACTCATAACCCTGACAGAGCGGTGAGGACAACAGTAGTATGTTGTGATGGCAATTAGAAATGTTTACATGTGTCCAGTGGACATGTGTGTGAGATGGATAGCTATGTATGGGGTGTGCTTTTTTTGTGGGAACAGATTGCCCTTTTTTTCTTTTATTTTTAGGTGAGAGTGGGATGTTGGGGAAGGAGAGTAGGTATGCCTGTGGAGGATAGATTGGGTAGGATGACAGACAAGACAGACAAGACAGCATACAGGGGTGGTATATGACACATGGGGGACAAACACCTTGGACGGTGAGGGCTGTTTGACAGTCACAAGCCCATGAGCCCCTAAATGGAAACAGTGGGATGGAGGTCCCCACCCATGGGCAGCAACCACTGCACCTTCACAGCCCCAAAGGTGGATGTGCTGGGGGCTGTCTAGGAGGGGCAGGCTCACCCTCTAATTGTGCCACTCTGCCCTCGAGCTGGTATAGCTGGCCTCGAAACCCCTTATTGAGCTCCCTACGCACCACAGCCTGGACTATACGATGGCTGACAAGTTCCTGTATGGACCTGCTCCCAGGGGGGACAAGTCCCATCCTCAGTGGCAGTTCCACCCAAAGGTGGTGCAGAGCCAACAGAGGTGGAGGTCCAAGGCTGGGCCCCAGACATGCTGGTGCCTGGTGCCATGGCCAGCTGAAGTGGGACAGGTAGTTCCGCCGGGACCTGCAATCCCATACAGCCTGTGGTGTTGCAGTTCTATCACAGATAAGGCTTAGTAATAGTCAACAGCAGTCAGGATTACTTATAACAGCATGCATAGATATTACCATTAACCCAAGACAACAGATGTGATACATTTGCAGAGGGAGCACAACACATGCATATATACTGCATGACATCTGTCCAAAGCGTAGATGACTTGTGACTGCGCTATGGCATGTCACTGTGATAAACTCAGGCAGTGACTGTCATACCACTGTTTCATGTGATGTATTTCCAATCAGGGATGCGATGTCGGTAACTAATCACTGTCACCGTGTACTGACTGCAATCCTCACACTATGATTCTGCAGTTCGCAGATGTGAGTTTTGTGAGTAACACAAGAAACAAATGGTTCCACACATTAACCAGTTCACAGATGACCCTACAGATGGGGGTTTCCTCACAAACAGAGCACTGTGTTGTCAGTTATTAAAACATGCAGACTAGCCATTACCACGCACAACCTGTTAAACTGGCAGTAGTCTGAATGAAGCATAGCTACACTTACATGCTGTAGTCATGTCTGGCACATCACCCTCCTGTCTTTAGGCTATTTCCCACAGTGTATGTTGTATGAGGAATATCCAGATTTCATCTGTGATGCTGTTTACCAAACACCAGATCTAGGTTCCACTCACAGCGACTGTCATGGGCAAACACCAACATGATGTTCCTAGATATTGTACTGTTTCCATGCAGTTAACTATGGGAATGTCACCACAGCGGTTCCGCATGCAGTCAGCTAGAGGAGGACTGCAGTAGGTGCAGAGGCCATCACCTGATCATGACCATCACTTACAAAACACAAGCTGCTGTTGAGCAGGTGTACATCTCCACATCCACCAGAGAGTGTGTAAGAAGGACAGACAGAGACAAAGTACATCAGAGAAGGGCTGGGAGACTAAAACCTAAGCAGCTTCTGCCACACACCTACCTGTACAGGGGTTCAAACCCCTGACTGACTAGCCATTACTATTACAAGTGCACACAGTTACTCCATGTGCCACATAGCGGACATGTTGGTGTGCTGTAAGAACATATATGTGTGCTGGTGAGCGACATCTGCAACAGAGATATAGTAGACATACATTAGGTGTAGCACACTTGGCTGTCCACATGAACAGATGTCATTGTCAACACAGCCACACACTCTAAGGGACTCAGACACATTGGCACACTTTGGCAGGCTCAGAAATACACTTCCCAACTACTTAGTTTGCCACACTACGGTAATGCACAGGTATTACATGCACCACAAGGGTTATCCTGAGGTTCTGTGTGCTAGGGAAAGTGAACGTGTCTGACATCAGTCAGTATGCCAGTGGGGTTTATACTGGGTGTGACTGCGGTTGGGAACATACCCCACACGCAGACATAGGGTGCCAGTACTGACATGCATGTGTGCATTGCTTCATGGGTGTGTAGTGGTTGGCTGTGCAAGATGGCTGAACAAGGCTGGGTGAGGGATAATTCTTGGCATCAGGCCACCTGACAATGGTCTGCAGTGTGGTTCAGGGTTGTAATGTCTGCAATGCCACACACAGATGGGTATTGTATTAACCGTCCTGTCATCCTGGTGACTATTGTGTGTGGCCATTGCTTTGCAATGCATGCCATGTCTGTGTTTGATAGTCCTTGACATGGACATTGCCTGGGATGTGCATGTCCCACATTAATGTACAGTTACATGTTTAAGTGTGTGCCTGGCACATGTTATGTACACAGACTGTTATCATCAGATGTGCCGGTCCTGGCCTAGTGTGGTAGGACCTGCTAATAGACAGCAGGTTGACCCTGCACCTGCATTGATAGCATGATACAGGTATTCCCTGGTGTCAGTGGCATCTGTCCATACAGGCTATGGGTGTAAGGCATTGTATGTCCTTTGTGGATCACATTTGATGGCACCACATATGTTGCAGGCGTCCAGTGGGTACATAGTGAAGGCGCATTGTCCACAATTATGTGCCTGTTGTACTGGTGGACAGGGTGCCATGCCATCTGCAGCCCACTGCAATCACACCATGCTTACTATCTGTCAACAATGTGCAGGGTACTAGCAACACAGCGGGATTTTTCTAGGCAAGTGTGTTTGTGTATGACACATGGGTTTCAGACCATATTCTGGGTAATAGTAGGGTTGCTTACTTTGTTCACCAGGCCGTTTGCCAGATGTAGGGGTATGGCTTGCCAACCCAGTCTCTTGGCTGATTGAAATCTGTAATCCTCGTGAGATGGACATTGTGACATATAATATGGCCACCATATAGGAAAACTACAAAACCCGCTCATTAACATGTCCAGTGGTTAGACACTCACAGCCACCTCCATACAGGATATGACTGACAAACACACACCTGCCATGTCTCGGAATAGAATTCCTACCTAACTAGTTTATTACACTACAGCAGTACGGTATGGAGATTACTGGCCTACCCTATCCCCAAAGGTGTATTTCACAAGGAATAACATCAGCAGGTTTACCAAAGTAGGGCATTTCAAAATTCCTGCAGGTGAGTACCCTGAAATGCATTGCTCACATAACAGACAGTGAGACACACACAAAACATCCACAACTGACATGTGTGGGTATAGAACCCATGACCAAGATCTATATCACACTACTGCATGGAGATGTTATAGGACGCACCACAGGGATTACTAGGGAACTTGTTCCACAAAGGTGTATTTGACAAGGAATGACATCAGCAGAATTACCAAAGTAGGGCATTGTAAATGTCCTGCGAAGCAGAAGGCTATAATTCATTGCTCCCTACACAGATATTGAAACACACACAAAACATACACAATAGCCATGGTTGTGGATGGAACCCTACCACAGTTCTAAATCATACTCCAGCAGTACGCAGTTACCCGCTCTGCTACAGAGATTACTGGGTTACATTATTCCCAGAGGTGTATTACTAGGTGGGTGACATCAGCAGCCTTGCCAAAGGTGAGTATATGACTTGTAAGGAGTGTGACTACTCTAAAAAGCATTGTTCCCTTCTCAGGCAGACAGACACACACACACACACACACAGTTGGCAAGTCTGGGATTAGAACACCTACCAAACTAGTGTATCACACTACAGCATTACACAGTTACAGGATGCGCTACGGAGATCCCTGGGTTACAGCAGTCCCAGAGATGTATTTCTAGGTGGGTGACATCAGCAGGATTGCCAAAGTAGGGCCAATGAATCGTAGTGAATGTGACTAGCCAAACATGCAGCACTGTGTACACAGGCATAAGAACAAACACCAAAGAATCCACAACTCCCCTGTGTGAGAATAGAACCCATACCAGAGTTCTATATCACACTACAGCATTTCACTGTTATAGCATGCACCACAGATATTGCTAGAGTACTCTTTTCTCCAAAGGTGTACTACCCAGTGATTGACATCAGCAGGATTGCCAATGAAGGGCATTTGAATTGTATTAAGTGTGACTAACCTAATCTCCACAATTAGTCTGTATGCATTAATCACTGTCCTGGCAAGACAAAAATGAACCCAGGACACTGTACATTATAGTCACAGTAACTAACCACTAAGCTGTCACAACAGTACATGAGACTGCGGTTTCACCACAGTAATCCCAGTATAGGCTAATCAAAGTGAACATGTGAAAGGAATGTATATACAGTTGTCCATAAAAGACCTCCCCAAAGCCAGCTTCATGCTACACATGCAGAAGTGACAATGTTTGTGACACCCATGGAGACAGGAGCTGACAGTTCTAGAGATGAAGCCTGTACTAAAGTGCTGTGTGAGCACATCCACTTGTACATGATTCCTAACATCCCACATGGAACCACAATGCTCACCTCCCAAATAAGCAGTCCAGTTTGGTGGTCTCCTGCCATTAACAGAGTGTACAACAGAAGGTAGACACTGTTGAAGCAAAAAGAATACTCCAAGGATGCAAACAACTCCCTTACCAGCCACAGTAAGATGTTGAGATCCCCCATGGAATCCTCCAAAGCTGGTTATGTAACTAAAATCACCACAGATTCCACAGACAACCACACACCATTCTATAGTTATGTCCTGAATCACAGGCAATGCTGAGACATGCTCTGAGCTACGGCAGAATGGCATGACATAGATTGCTCCCACGGATTGTGCCAATATCCTGGAGGATTGGTTTAGTGCCACAGTCACCCCCTCTCACCCCCAAAAGAGCCAATGGCAATTTGAACAGAGTTCCATTGGCCAGTAATCATGGCCACACAGGCAGAAACCGCACTATCCACAGCTAAGAATACATCATCCATGGGACCAGACTGTCATGTGTAATCATAACCTCACTTCAGGCCTGGTGCCCACTGAGTGGCACACAGCTGCAGTTATCTCACTCCACAAGGGGAGATCCACCATGGATCCCTGGAACTACTGTCACATCAGTGTGACAAGCCTGATCTGCATGGCCATGGAATGCATTATCAGGGATGTTTGGAACACAGACATTGGCAACCCTCAAACACTGGACCCCACACAGATTGGGCTCATGGAGGGCCAGTCTTGCCTATTGAAACAGATTGTCTGCTTTGGCTCAGTCTGCATAGCTGTTGATGAGGGTAAGGCAGTCCACAATGCCTATGTGGACGTCGCCAAGCCCTTCAATACCATACAACAGTCTGGAAACATAGATTAATACACTAATCCGGCCATACATCCCTATGCCACTCGATGGTTTGCCACATGGCTTACTGACAGAACCCAAACCATAGGTGTAACTGTCTCCAAATCCATCCCCAGACAAGTGACAGGTGGAGTACCTCAGGGTTCAGTCCTGGGACCACTGCTTTTTGAATTCTACATCTCTGTAGTACAGGCCAACAGTACAGGAGTCTGGCTAACAAAGGTAGTAGATGACTGCAAAATGGGAGTCATTATGAGCCTGGCTGCACTGCATGATATCTTACTAATACCAGCCTGACATCATACCGGTGGGATGGGGTACTGTTAACATCTTGTGGCCTTGTTATATAAGGTCCTGGTTATGGGATCTGCAACAGTTGGTAGTGTATTGCAGGTCAGACATGTTTTGCTGTGGGGGGAATACCTATCTGTGCATGAAGTATGTTGTTTGTGCCTGTCAACCCCATTCATGGTACATGTGGATATATATGTTTCTGCTATGTTCCCACCTTATCTGCAGATGTATGTCCGTATACAGCTATATAGATATAAATATCTGCTTATATATATGTGTATATAGATATCCATATATATCTATATCTATATCAATCTATATATCTCTCCCTCTCCCCCCCCTCTCTCTCTCTCTATATATATATATATATATATATATATATATATATATATATATATATATATATATACATACATACTTTTGTATCTGCGTACACATTAATATATTTTCACACACACATACATCTGCATGTTAGAATACATACTCTATAAAGTTGAGTGACTGGGCCGGATGATATGTTTGTGAATACAGCAGGGTTATGCATATCAGAGGTGGCTTAGAGATAAATCACTTTGGCTATGGTGTACATGGTCCTGGGTTCAGGCCTCGCAGTGATTTTGTATTTTGTTGCTAGGCAGAACAAGGACTGATGGATACAGAGTGATTAAGGCACTGTAAAGCAGTTGTAAGCATGTTGGCAGGCATGGTATGTCCATTGTGAGTCGCATGTGAAGGCACCATAGGTGGTGCAGGTGTCCATTGGGGAACATTGTGGAGGTGCACTGTGTGAATGTACATGCATATTGGACAGATGGCCAGGGTGACATGCCCTCTGTAGCCCACTGCTATCACTTCATGATTACTATCAATGGCCAAGAGTGTACTACACACATATTGGCTGTTGCCTAGGCGTGTGTGCATATGACACATGGGTTGAGTGTCTGCTCTGGGTAT
>NC_056737.1:1101780535-1101864961 GCF_019279795.1 Protopterus annectens | reverse complement strand
TGTGTGTGTGCAATTTAAACATTAAAAAACAGATGCAGCAAGGAGGAGTTCTGATTATACACTTTCTGTAGGTACAGGTTCAGTTTAAACACAAATATTACCACAGAAATTCAGTAAAGTCACTAGCTACTTATAGAGCCTCTGAAAAACAAAATAGAGCAGTCTGTGCAGAATCAGAATTTAGCAGCAGGTCATTCAGTTACACAAAAAACAGTAAAAGATCCATACAATGAAGAAACTTGCACTAAGTCACACCAGGTCAGCCAAGGGGGGAAGAGAGAGGGAACTCCTAAGCACCTAGATTTGAAAATGATGCCTGTACTGAATTGTAGCAGTTTAAGCTGTTTGAGGAAAGAGGGGGGTGGGGGAAAAGAGAAGGCAGTGGGAGTGGTTACAGGGAATACCCTGATTGACTCAAGACACCACACCAGAGATAAGTTGAAATCTGCACTCAGCACTGTGTTATTTGCACTCAGTACTTTAATGTTACTTGCACTCAGCACTGTAATTTCACTTATGTTTAGCAGGAAAGACAGACCAACAGTATACAAGTTTGGGAATTTTTACAATGGTTGCTTGTTCAAATGTCAGGCTATTGCAGTTTACAAGGTTTCCTAAGGTGTCCTAAAGCTATAAGGTAAGTATTACAGCTCTAATGTAAGAGTCAATTTACTGCAGTTACAGGGGAAGGAGGCAACCACTCAAGTAGAAACAAAGAGCCCTATGGCTGACCAATATGGTGACCTGCTTAATTACAAAGGACTGTAAGTGAAAGCTTAACAAATGCTTTTTGTGTAACCTACTCTGTTTAAATGTTGAAAAAAAACTGATTGCAGTCCTGTAGGCACCGTTTTTTAGGGAACTGTAGAGTTCAGTCTGTTTAAATGTTGAAAAAAAAATGATTGCAGTCCTGTAGACACCGTTTTGTAGGGAACTGTAGAGTTCAGACAAAGTCACACCAGGTCAGCCAAGGGGGGAAGAGAGAGGGAAATCCTAAGCACCTAGATTTGAAAATGTGTGTATTGCGAGTTATTTGGTCCGCTTTCGTGTATATGTGGATTTGAATAAAATTTTCTAACTGTGGTCCACTATATGCTCCGTTTTTTTTGCACCTGGGTAAAGTGTTTTGTTTACTTACAGTTAGCGTTCTCCCCACTCTTCCTCTCCCGAAAGCAGTTTTCCGAACATTAATGAATGAAGTAGGGCATATACTTGAGTCCCCCACTCAGCAAACAAATTTTGAAGAAGTCCAATGTTTCCAGATTTTCTTGTGCTATCATATTTCACAAATATGAATAATGCTTTGTAATCCCACATTAAGTTACTGATTATGTTACTGTTCTTTTCCATCACCCAGATCCTGTCTCTGCCTCGTTTCCAACATACTCTATATATTAAACCGACTTCAAAGGCAAAGACTAAAACACCTATAAAGGCAAAGAAACAAGTTCACCAGTCACATGGACAGGCCTCCATGCTCAAAAAACAGATGCTGAGAATGGCTCTCAATTATTCTGGTCACCTCTCATGCTTCCTCCCTTCTCTCCTGCATTTTCCGTTGAAATACTGGGAAAGGTTTCACAGGTGCAAGTCTGTCTGTGGTCTTTATTACCAGAGGAGTGAGAAGCCGAATCTCCTTCGGATTCACATCTCAGTTTTTGTTGGATAAACTTTTGTATTTCCTCCTTAGCATGCAGTTCATCAAAAAAATGCTTTTGTCCCTCTAGGGAAGAATACCTTGAAGACAGCTGGATACAGTGGTTTGAATCTCACACCTGCGTCTCTGTGATCTCTGAATAGAGGGATGAATTTAGTTGTACTTTTGCCTGGTGTACAATGAGTAATCATTCGCTGTCACCTACTTAGTATTTTGACCTTCTGCCACAGTTTTGACAAAATTAATTCTTTCTGCTGGTAGGATTGCATTCTTGCTATGAAAGGTCTAGGTTGCTTTCTTATAGCTAGATTTGGAGCATACACACAATATGCCCGTTCAACTAGTAAGTCCTATTCTGGAATACCAGCCCAGTTGCTTATTTGTGCTTTCATGAATTTAATGCAGTCTGTTCCTTCCAGCTTCTCTGGTATAGCTGAAAATCTCAAGTTTTCCCTACGTGCTCTGCCCTCTAATTCTATTATTTTTTGAAACATCTCTTCCTGAGTAGTCTCATATTCAGCCAGCCTTTTCATTTCAACCTCCAATTTTTACAGCTCTATCATCTCATCTGAATATCTGTTTAAAGCTCCTTCCATTTGTTCTAGCCTTTTTTTGTTTGTGTTAACATACTCTTATCAGTGTTTTGTTTATTTTAACCGGGTCTGTATGCAGTTGTCTTATATCATCCTTTAGGTTATTGGAAGTCATGTCTGAAGATTGCATTACGTTTTGCTGAACAGCTGCAGAACTCTCCCTAGTCGGTGCTTCTTTCTCACTTTTTGTAGCTGATTTTTCCCAGGTCTTCTGTATTTATTCATTCCTGGCATCCAGGCAGTGTACTTAATAGCCAGTTACTGAAATTCACCCATAAACACAAGTCTACTGGCCCTCTCTGCTGAGTTTCTTTTTTCAAACTGGGAGAGCTAAAAACAAGCTATTACTCAGTTTGTGGCCATCTTGGTACTCCTGCTTGTACTGATGTTCTTCGTGTTTCACTGTCGCAGTCATTGCATTTGGGTTATCCTGCTGGCAGTTTGCCCTCAGTCGGCCTGAATTCCAAAGTCTTGGGTCCTGCATCGGCCGCTTTCGCCTCTTCGCTGGCGTCCGGTCGTCAGGGGTATAAAAGATGCAGCCGACGCCATTTTCTCCAGTTTTCTTGCCGCGCGGTGCCCGAAGCAGAAGCGGTTCGCAAGTGCCGGCCGACTCATGAGATTTTCGTGTTCGAGTTTCAGATCCGAAGTCTTCATTAAAAGCGAAGTACCCCGTTGGGGAACCTTTTTTCTTGCTCCAGACCGATGTCAGAAAAAGTTAGTTAATAATTGTATTTCTTGTGTGAAGCAAATACCTCATAAGGACTTTCACTCTTACTGTATTCCTTGCCTAGGCTCTGACCACGACGTTTCTAGTTGTCGGTTTTGTGCTAGATTTAACCAATGCACTATTAAGCTTCTGTACGATTTTGCATTAAGCTATTTTGGGCGAAGATTTAATTATACAATGTCGTCGGATAGCCATCCGACTACTGGAGTTCACAAAAAATGCAAAGAAAAAGACAGGCAACCGAGGTCCAAAACCGATGACGACGCTTCTCCTAAACAAGCCGCTGGTTCACCGGTTCTCAGTGAGGCGCTTTCGAAGCCCCTAATGCCCGCTACTTTAGAGTCGCAGGCCGCTACCGACTCCCATGTGGAGTTGGCCAGGCCGCTGGAAAGTCAAGGTATTGGACCCTTGGAGATTGCTTCCTCAGATGGGTCCGGAGCCGCTGAGCAGGCATCAGCTTCTGAGGGTGTATTCAGACCTAAACAATTATATATTAAACCGACTTCAAAGGCAAAGACTAAAACACCTATAAAGGCAAAGAAACAAGTTCACCAGTCACATGGACAGGCCTCCATGCCCAAAAAACAGATGCTGAAAATGGCCGAAGACTTAATTACCTTGATCAGGGGTTCCCATCCCCCTCCTGATAAGAGGCCTAGGCAAGAGACCGACTATGAATCTTCAGATCAGGTTTCCATTTCCTCCAATTCCTCTTCTGATCAGGAATATTCTCTTCCCCCCCTATGAGGATTCTGATGCTGATGTATCAATTCCTTCAGCTTCTCACTCTTTTGGGGAAACCTTGCATACCACGAGGGAGCACTTCCACTGGGAGACCCAAGATTTTTCAGAATCTAAGAGGAGGCTCAGAGACTTCCTTTTACTACCTCAACACAGGCCTCTAGCTGTTCCACCTGTGTTAGACATTGTAGATGATGTGTTTTCAGAGTCTAGTCTGACTCCTTACCTCCAGCTCCTGTTAAGCCGGACAGATACTACAGGGTCCCTGACTCTCATAAATTTCTTTTCAAAAACCCTTCTGCAGACCCAGAAACTATTTCTCAGGGTCCCAAAGAGGTCAAGGCTTCCACTGCAAAAAACCCTACCCCCTCTGACATTGATTCTAGGGCACTGGATAGATGGGGAAAAACGATTTACACATCTGCTACTTTAGCTATAAGGGCCTTAAATTGCCAGTTTCATATGCTCAAATATCAGCAGTATATCATGACATTGCTTAAACAGAAAATGATGGTAAATTCTGAATGTGCAGAAAACAAAGAAATGCAGGATTTATTGCATGCAGCTGAACAAGTTGGAAAGCATACTTTGCAATGTGGTTTTGATTCTCTGGAGGCCTTCTGCAGGGCCGCTGTTATGGGTTCTGTCATTAGGAGGCATGCTTGGTTAAAGGAACAAAACCTGCCTGATCATGTTAAAGCAAAATTATTAGATGCTCTATTACAACATGATACCATGTTTGGTGTTAAGGCAGAAGAGGTGTTAAAGAAAATGGAGGACAAAGCTAAATCTATGCAAACGGTCAAGGATTTCTTACAGGTACAGCCACCTAGATTTAGCAGACACTGGCCTACAAAGAACTGGTCCCAGACAAACCTCAAAGGGGCAGATCCAGATGCCCTAGAGACAGATCACAGCCGCAAGGTTCCTACAGGTCTAAGCAATGGGGTGCTTCTACCTCCAAAGGTGGAGAAGACAAGTTACAACCATACAGGAAACAGTCCCAATGACTTCCCCGTGCCTGCATCAAGCACTTATCTTCTGGCAGCACCCTTAGGGGGAAAACTAGCACTTTTTTCTCAAAATTGGCACATTATAACCCAGGACAAATGGGTTCTCGACATAGTGTCACAAGGCTACAAGTTTCACTTCCATACCCTGCCAAGGGCAAACGGTTGGCCAGACCTGCCAAAAAATCAATGGGCAGAGGCTCAAAAACAAGTCGCAGCTCTCATGGACATGAGGGCTATTCAACAAGTGCCACAGCAAGAGCAGGGACAAAGATTTTACTCAAGATTGTTCTTGGTACCCAGAAAGGACAAAACATGGAGACCAGTACTGGACCTATCTATTCTAAACACTTTCCTGGATATACCAAAATTCAAGATGTTGACATTGCAGCAGCTTCTGCCCATGCTGGGCAGCAAGGCTTGGCCCGTGACTTTAAACCTAAAAGAGGCATGCCTGCATGTCCCAATCAGACAATCATGCAGTAGATACCTCAGATTCAAGGCTGGCTCAAAGCATTACCAATTCTCTGCACTGCCCTTCGGCTTATCTACTGCACCCAGGGTCTTCACAAAGTGCCTGGCACCAGTAATTGATTACTGCAGACAAAGACGAATACAAATATATTCTTACTTGGACGACTGCCTCATACAAGCAGAGAACAATGACATTCTACTTCAGCATCTGACGTTTGTGAAAAGACTTTTAACATGCCTAGGGTACACAGTCAACAAAAAGAAATCAAAACGCATACCCTCTCAAGAGATAATATTCCTGGGTGCAAGCTTAAATCCAACCGCCCAGATGGCTTATCTCACTCCAGACAAACAAAGACAACTGACTACCTATTTCAAGGAAATGGCAACAAAGGCCCAGTTATCTGCAAGAAAAATTCTGCAGGCTTTGGGCTTCATGGCATCCTGCATCTTACTAATTCCATATGCAAGACTGCATATGAGGAAAATTCAGTGGTACCTAAAAAGTGTCTGGACACAGCATTGCCACAGCCTGGAAACAATGATTACTCTCATTCCCTGCCTGCAACAGGAGTTTCTATGGTGGGCAAAGATTTGTCACCAAAACAAAGGACAGCCATTCTCAGTACCCCCAGCCAGGCAGAGTCTAACGACGGATGCTTCAGATTATGCCTGGGAGGCACACATGGCAGGAAGAGGCATTCAGGGCACCTGGTCCACAAACAAAAGCATCTACATATCAATCAAAAAGAGATACTAGCTGTTCAAAATGCCCTGACAGCCTTCAAGGATCTACTTCATCTGGGACAACTACTGAGAAAGACAGACAACACCACAGTCATGTGGTACATAAACAAGCAGGGGGGCACTCATTCTTACCCCCTTTGCAGACAAGCCATGGCTTTATGGGACACAGCATTGACTTACCAAGTCCATCTACAGGCACAATTCCTGCCAGGAAAGGAAAATACTCTGGCAGACGAACTAAGCAGAAACCTCATGGATCCCCACGAGTGGCACATGGATCCACAAGTCTTCAGCATGATAACAAAGAAATGGGGACGCCCGGACATAGATCTGTCTGCCTCCCCTCACAACAATCATCTAAAAAGATTCTGCGCAGGGACCTATCACAGACAAGCTTGGAAAGTGGACGCCTTATCTTTCAACTGGACAAACCTATCAGTATATGCCTTTCCTCCACTGCTTCTCCTCCCCAAGGTACTCCTGAAGGTCAGACAGGAGAAACCAAAAATGATTCTGATTGCTCCAGACTGGCCACACCAGTACTGGTATCCGAGCTTAAGGAACTTGTCTCAATGCCCAGCCTGGACCTTACCTCAAATACCTCATCTACTGTCCCAGCAAAAACAGTCAGATTCTGCACAGCCAACTCAGGACCCTAAACCTGGCAGCATGGTGGATAATGTAGCCATACAAACCACACCTCTCAGTAAAGCTGAGATGCATGTCATTTTAGAAGCCAGAAGGCCTAGTACTAGAAAATCCTATGCTGGGAAAAGGAAGAGATTTTGTGCTTGGAACCAAGCTCAAGGAACTGATATAGCTGTCCCAAATATTCCTCAGATTTTGCAGTACTTAACTGAGATGCTGGACAAAGGCCTATCTTTTTCATCAATTAAAATCCATGCCTCTGCCATTTCAGCTCATTACAGTACAGAGCCACCACTCTTTTCTCATCCTTTATTAAGGCAGTACCTCAGAGGAGCCAAAGGCCTCCAAGGAGAACACCAATACCTGCATGGGACCTCAGCTATGTCTTGGAAAAACTCACATTACCTCCTTTTGAGCCAGCTGCTACTGCGGATATAAAGTTCTTATCTTGGAAAACAGCTCTGCTTCTAGCAATAACTTCTGCAAGACGAGTTTCAGAGCTACAGGCTCTCATGGCTGTGGAACCCTTTATCATTTTTTATCCAGACAGGGTCTCTCTGAGAACAAACCGTACATTTATGCCTAAGGTGGTATCCAGTGTAGCCCTTAACCAAACTATTCATTTGCCAACTTTTTATCCAACTCCACAGAACAAGGGGGAGAAAAGTCTGCATTCTTTGGACGTACACAGACAACTTAGATTCTACTTGGACAAAACTAAAGATGTTCTTCATCCCACATTGCTGCAGTCCTAACACTTGGGTAGTCCGCTGTCCCAGTCGGCCCGAATACCAAAGTATAAGGCTGACGTCGGTCAAGGCGCATTAGTCTGACGTCAGGACGTCAGGGTACAAATGCGCATGACCGACGTCATATCCTCAGTCTTTTTTGCCGCATGGTCCGATGCAGAAGCAGTATTGCGAGTGCAGGTTGGCGTTCTGAAATTTTCTGAAGTCGGAGTTTCAGACCGAATCAAAGTTGGCTAAGTACCCCGTTGGGGAATATTTTGGTTTTTTCTTGCCTCAGTATTTAACCAGATGTCAGAAAAAGTGAATAACTGTATTTCTTGTGGGAAACAGATACCTCATAGGGATTACCATACCTTGTGTATACCTTGCTTAGGGCCTGAGCACGACGTTGTTGGATGTCGCTCTTGTGCTAGATTTAACAAACGCACTATAAAGAGAAGATTAGACTGTGCCAGGTTAGTTTTTGGGAAGCGTTGTAATTATAAAATGCTGTCGGATGCTCCGACGCCCGCTTCGTCTAAAAAGCGCAAGGACAAAGCAGCAAAGCCTAGGTTGGAAGAACCGTCTGTCCCGGCCGTCGGTTCTTTAGAAGGCTCGGTGGAGCCGGAGGTTATGCCAGAAGTTTCTTTGGAGTCTCAGGGAGAGACTTTACTGTTACAAGATGTGTCCTCTCAGGAGGTAGGCCAGGCTGAAGGGGCTTCTCAGGTAGCTGTTCTCCCCTCCCTTCCTAAGGTGGTTAGGCCCTCTCCTTCTGTTTCCAAGGCTTTTTCGAGAGGCAGGCCAGGTTTAACTTCAGTGGGTGTCTCTCCTAGTTCTTCAGGGTCTCTGCCTAAGAAACATATGCTTAAAATGGCAGAAGATTTGATTACTATGATTAGAGGTTCTATGCCCCCACCTGATAAGAGGCCTAGGGTGGAACCTGAGCTTGAGAGTTTTGAGCAGTGCTCGGAGGCTTCTGAGTCTTCGGCTGAAGACTTCCAGGAGTATCCTCCTTATTCTGATTCTGATGTAGATGATTCTACTCCTTCGGCTTCTCCTCCTGAGGATTTTTCTTTTTCAGAAACTCTTCTTTCCATGAGGGAGCATTTTAAATGGGAAGGTCAAGATTTCTCTGATTCCAGGAAGAGGCTTAGGGAATTTTTGTTTCTACCCCAGCATAGGCCTTTAGCTATACCTCCTGTTCTGGATGTGGTGGAAGATGTTTTTGCAGAGGCTTCCCTGAACCCTGATTCTTTGCCTCCTGCCCCAGTTAAACCAGGTAGGTATTATAGGGTGCCTGAAGCTCATAAGTATCTTTTTAAGAGTCCTAGGGCAGACCCAGAAACTGTTTCTCAGGGGCCTAAAGGTGTTAAGGCTTCTGTTGTTAAAAATCCTGTTCCTCCTGATAAAGAGGCAAGGGCTTTGGATAGATGGGGAAAGAAGGTTTATACTTCTTCCACTTTAGCCATGAGGGCTTTGAATTGTCAGTTCCACATGTTAAAATACCAAAATTATCTCCTTTCTCAATTGAAGTCTAAGGTGGATGCTCTGGCGGAAGGTATTGAGTGTAAAGAGTTGCAGGATTTAGTACATGTTTCTGAACAGGTGGGTAAGCATTCCTTGCAATGTGGTTTTGATGCTGTACAGGCCTCTTCGAGGGTGGCTGCCACTGGTTCTGTTCTTCGCAGGCACGCCTGGCTGAGGGATCAGAATTTAGCTGAGCATGTTAAGACAAGGATTTTGGATGCTCCGTTACAGTCTGATGTGTTGTTTGGTTCGCCGGTGGAAGCAGTTTTAAAGAAAATGGAGGACAAGGCTAAGTCTATGCAGACTGTTAAAGATTTTTTGCAGGTTCAGCCTCCGAAGTTTAGTAGAAATTGGCCTACTAAGGGGTGGACTTACCCTTCTTATGATTCCCAGTCTAGGGGTAGGTCTAGACGTGGTAGGGGCAGAGGTCAAGGTTCTTTAGGCCTAGAACAGGGAGTTCACCTGCTCAGTCTTCTGGTGACGGCAGGGATCAGTCCTTTCGTAAGCAGACCCAATGACCTGCCTTTTCAGCTGCCAGAGCCTACTCGTCTGGCAGCACCTTTGGGGGGAAGGCTGGCGCTTTTCAAAGAAAATTGGAGTTTAATTACCCAAGACAGATGGGTATTGGATATCATTCACCACGGTTACAGGTTTTATTTCCATACCTTGCCTCCTTTCAAAGGCATGCCAGACATTCCTCCTCTACAAAGAAAAGAGGCCCACAAGCAAATTTCTCTGTTACTCCAAATAGGGGCCATTCAGCCGGTTCCTGTGCCAGAAAGGGGCCTAGGATTTTATTCTCGCCTGTTCCTAGTACCAAAGAAGGGGAACACGTGGAGACCAATTTTGGATTTATCTATCCTCAACACTTATCTGGACATTCCCAAGTTCAAAATGTTGACGTTACAACAGCTTCTACCTCTGCTGGGCAAAGATCACTGGATGGTAACTTTAGATCTCAAGGAGGCTTACCTTCATGTGCCTATCAGGCTAAGTTGCAGGAAGTATCTGCGTTTTCGAGCTGGGAATTCCCATTATCAGTTCTCTGCATTGCCCTTTGGCTTATCTACTGCGCCCAGAGTAGTCACAAAAGTTCTGGCTCCAGTGATAGCTTACTTCAGGCTAAAAGGAATACAAATCTATCCTTACTTGGAAGACTGCCTGATTCTGGCTCAAGAAAAGGAAGACCTTTTTCAGCATTTGGAATATGTGATAGCAGTGCTAAGATGCCTGGGGTATTCTGTGAACGAAATAAAGTCCAGTCTAGTACCCTCTCAAGACATGTGCTTTCTGGGTGTGAGACTGAATACAGCAACCCAGATGGCCTTTTTAACCCCGGACAAACAAAAGAATCTTTCCCTTTACTTCCATCAACTATCTCTTCAGTCCGGGCTGACTGCAAGGACAGTCCTTCAAGCCTTAGGGTTCATGGCATCTTGTATTCTGGTGCTTCCCAATGCCAAACTGCATATGAGGAAGCTGCAATGGTATCTCAAAATGTATGGACACAGCACTGCCAGGATTTGGACACTGTCATTCAAATAATACCTTGCATTCAAAAGGAATTTTGTGGTGGGCTCAGGAATGTCACCTAAACAAGGGACTCTCTGTGACCCGGCCAGAGGCGAGTCAGATTCTAACGACAGATGCCTCAGACATAGCTTGGGGAGCTCATCTGAATGGAAAGTGGATACAAGACAAGTGGCCTGCCAGACTACAGCATCTACATATCAACATGAAGGAGATGTTAGCAGTCCAGTTTGCATTAATGGCTTTCAAGGAGTTACTTCTTCCAGGGCAGGTGTTGATTCTAACAGACAACACAACTGTCATGTGGTACATCAACAAACAAGGGGAACACATTCTTATCCTCTATGCAGGCAAGCAATGATTTTGTGGGAGACTGCGCTCAGCTTGCAACTAAATCTTCAGGCAAGGTTTCTGCCGGAGCACAGAACTCCTTAGCAGATGTGTTAAGCAGGCAAATCATGGATCCCCACGAGTGGAAACTGGATCTTCATGTATTTCGAAATTGACAGTGTCATGGGGAACTCCAGACATAGATCTGTTCGCTTCTCCACTAAACCACCAGTTGCCAAAGTTTTGCACGAAAAGGTTTCATCACACAGCTTGGAAAGTGGATGCTCTTTCTTTCAGTTGGAAAAATCTTCATGTGTATGCCTTTCCACCTCTGCCTCTCCTCCCAAAGGTACTCCTAAAGGTCAGACAAGACAAGCCAAGGATGATTTTAATAGCTCCAGATTGGCCTCGCAACACTGGTACCCATTACTGAGGAGTCTGGTAAGGAAGCCTCCATGGCCTTTACCTTTGATTCCACACCTATTGTCTCAGAGGGACGGTCATCTACTCAATGTCAAGCTTCACTCTCTTCATCTAACAGCCTGGCATATTCTGTTTTGAACCACAGCAGGTCTCAACTTCCTCAACAAGTTTTGAATGTGATTATGGAAGCCAGAAGACCTAGTACAAGGAAAGTGTACGCAGAAAAATGGAAGAGATTTTTATTTTGGAGTGCAGCAAAGGATTTGGAGGTTTCTGAGCCTAATTTGAGTGTGGCTCTTCAATATCTTACTGAGTTATTGGACAAAGGTTTGTCTTTCTCTTCCATTAAGATTCATGCTGCAGCAATTTCAGCTCACTATGATTGTGACCCACCATTGTTTTCTCATCCTTTGTTCAAGCAATTTCTTAGAGGGGCAAAGAATATAAGACCCCACGTAGAGCTCCTACTCCTGCTTGGGATCTCAATTTTGTGTTGGAGAAACTTACTCTACAACCTTTTGAGCCTGCGCTACTGCTGACTTGAAATACTTGTCATGGAAGACTGCTTTTGTTGGCCATTACTTCTGCAAGAAGGGTTTCTGAATTGCAGGCCCTTATGGCGGTTGAGCCTTTTTGATTTTCCATAAGGATAGGGTATCATTACGCACTAATCCTTCCTTTATGCCTAAGGTGGTTTCTAGCGTGGCTTTAAACCAAACTATTCATTTGCCTACTTTTTATGCAGATCCCCAAAATAAGGGGAAAAGATTTTGCACACTTTAGATGTACACAGGCAGTTGCGCTATTATTTAAGCAGGACTAAGGATTTTAGGCAGTCTCAGCAGTTGTTTGTTTCTTTTGCTTTGAGTTCTCAGGGCAAGCCTGTGTCAAAACAAACTATTTCTAAGTGGATTGGGTTTTGCATTGCATTTTGTTATTCCCATCATGGCAAGGAGATTCCAGCTGGGATTAGGCCTCATTCCACTAGGGCTACTGCCACTTCAACAGCATTTCTAAGGGGTGGCAACTAAGGATATTTTGGAGGCAGCTACTTGGAGTTCAGTGCATACTTTCTCTAAGCATTACCACCTTCCTCTCTACTCTAAATCTAGGGCTGGTTTTGCCACGGCTATTTTGCAGGGCATGTTGACAGCTCCTGCTGCTTTATGATTTGCCAGCCTCCCTTACCTCTGCTTTGGGATTCTACCCAAGTGTTAGGACTGCAGCAATGTGGGATGAAGAACATAGTACAGTTTTGTACCTACCATAAATGTAGATGTTCAAGATCCACATTGCTGCAGTCCAATTTACCTCCCTCCTTCCGCTGTGTGTTTAGGGGTGGTTGTGTGGGTGGGGTTGTACTTTTGTAAATTTGTATATATTGTACATATATTTGGTACAGGAGTGTTTGGTGTTTTTTGGTTTTGGCCTTATCTTGTTAGGGTCTTCTGACATCTGGGGCAAGAAAAGACTGAGGATATGACGTCGGTCATGCGCATTTGTACCCTGACGTCCTGACGTCAGACTAATGCGCCTTGACCGACGTCAGCCTTATACTTTGGTATTTGGGCCGACTGGGACAGCGGACTACCCAAGTGTTAGGACTGCAGCAACGTGGATCTTCGAACATCTACATTTATGGTAGGTACAAAACTGTACTTTTTCAGAAAGACAGAACAATTACTAGTGGCATGTGCCGCAGCATCACAAGGAAAGGCCATCTCCAAGCAGACTATTTCAAAGTGGATAGGTCACGGCATTCGTTTCTGCTACTCACAGCATGGCAAGCCAGTGCCTAAGGGCATTAGGCCACATTCAACCAGAGCTGCAGCCACTTCTCCAGGGAGTACCAACCAAAGACATTTTAGAGGCTGCTACTTGGAGTTCAGTACATACCTTTACAAACATTACAATTTGCCTCTTTACTGTAAATCCAGGGCAGGCTTTGCCACTGCAGTACTGCAGGGCCTCATAGCCCCTCCTAATGCTGTTTAGCTCCAGCCCCCCAACCATAGCTTTGGGACTCAACCCAAATGTAATGACTGCAACAGTGAAACACGAAGAACATAGTACAGTTGTGTACACTTACCATAAATGTAGATGTTCGAGTGTATTCACTGTTGCAGTCCAGGTTACCCACCCGCCATCCCCCTTATTTTTGTTGGAACTTATCTTTACTTCTCTAATTTATACAACCTAGGTGGTGTATTTGCTTATAGATGAAGGTAAAGCTTATTTTGGTGCATTTATGTTTTATTTACATATTTTTAGCCTACCCTTTTGGGGGCACCTGACATCTGGGGCAAGAAAAACTGAAGAAAATGGCGTTGGCTGCATCTTTTATACCCCTGACGACCTGACATCAGGGAAGAGGCGACAGCGGCCGACGCAGGACCCAAGACTTTGGAATTCAGGCCGACTGAGGGCAACCTTGCCAGCAGGATAACCCAAATGTAATGACTGCAACAGTGAATACACTCGAACATCTACATTTATGGTAAGTGTACACAACTGTACTTTCCTTTACTGGGCAGATAAGTTATGTTTGAGGAAAAAGCTTTCCATTTTCTTAATTTTGTTGAAGTTTTATTATGTTCATCTTTAGGAAAGTTATTTTAAAGCCTGGAGTATTGTGTTTTAATAAAGCATCTCAAGACTGTAATTTACTTTTAAATGGAGCTCTGTTTTTTTTTCTTTCAGTTTAAAAGTGGTGTAAAGTAACTGAAAGCATTTTTTATGTGGAGAAACTCTGTATACTTATTTTTGTGGGGCTGACATGGTGTTTTACATTGCTTTTACTATGTTTTTCTGTCCAAAAAAGTAACTTTTCTGGACTGGTAGTGTTTACGGCAGTTGCTGCTTCTCTTCCCCAGGAAAGAGTGACCATTTTTGGCTTGAAGATGTAACAGACTACCAGTTCCATGGTCAGTCCTTCTTCCAGCCACAAAACGAAAATATTAAGCAAACAGCATTTGCCACCACAGCAGGCTAGCAATTTGCCCCAGTTGCAGATGGGCGACTCTGCTGTGGCCATTTTTTCCTCAGACCACTTATCTTTAACCGTGGGTCCCTCTGGTGTAGTACCTACAGCCACTATAGGCTGGAGGTTTGCCACATCATCTGCAGCTGTTGGGGGTCCTCTTCAGTGGGCAAGGGAAAGCCTATCTTGTCAGGAACAAGGAAATTTTCCCTGTTGTCAGAAAGCCGTGCCCATGCCTGAGGAAGCTGCTGCTTACATTATTAACATGGATGGCTTCATTTTTCCTGTCAAAAAGAAACTAAAAAGCAAGTATATATCTACTCCTCTTCAGTTTTTGGGGGTAGGAGTAGTTTGCATGGTCTGGCTCAGTAATTAATTCAGACTGTTGATCCTTCTTGTAAAGTAGTTTCTGGTGAGAAAAAGAGTGATTCCTCTTTTTCCTGAAGAGTTTCAAGATTCTGAAAGTGAACAGGAAGATGCAGGAATGGATAGAGTTTTTTCCTCAGATTTCTGTTTCAAACTTTGAAAAGAGACGCGAGTTTCTGAGTCTCTGTCTGGGGGGGGGGTCTCATTCTCTAAGACTATTGCAAGAATGTGCCAGTATTTTCCATGGGAGAGCACTGAGGTTTCTCAGTCCCTCAGAAAATACTACAAGTTGTTACAGACGGATATTTTAAAAGAGGTCTACTTGAAGTCCCCACAAATGGATCAAATCTTGGAAGAACCCCTGAACTAGTTTCCATTTTTTTCCATTCTTAACAGTCTGCCTTTGTCCTGCTCAGCTTGTCTGTCGCACAAATTTGCTCTGGAATGTAGGGTGCCTGTAGAGTGAGATTGTGCTAACATGGCTAGTCTTCAAAGTAGACTACCATATAGTAATCTACCTGAATAACTAAGGATGCTGGAACAGTGATCAATATGATGAACATGGTATAGTTGTGCGAGTAAAACTTACCGTAACAGTAGATGTTCACATGATCACTGCTGCAGTAATCACTCCTGCTCTCCATCATTCTCGCTCTTTATTTTTTTTTTTTTTGTGCCAGGGTGTGGACATTTTTTTTGTCCTAGCACTGCTGTTTCAGGGCTCAGCCTCCCTCTCTCTCTGCTGACAGAAAAGCTCTGAAAGGTTCGCACCTGAACTTGACTTGTAGTCAGCTCAGCTTGAGCTGTCTGATGGTTTCAGTGTGTGGAAAGTGCCCTGAGGCTTTGGAAGCCAGTCATTGTATCTTTAGTAGAATATAACCCTTATAGCTAAGGCTACTGCAGCCATGATCATTCAAACATATACTGTCATGGTAAGTTTTATTTATACAGCTGTACTTTCCTACTACTGAGTTCATATCTTCCACACCAGATATTTTCAGAAATCTACCCGCTTTTTCTTTTGTTATATTTCCCTTCTAGGTCCCCCGATACATCCTCACTATTGCAAATTAAGTTCTAATTTCCACTTATAAGTAATATTCCCTTCTGAAAGATAATTATTTCTCCCAAAATTTTCTTAAGTTCCATAATAGCAGTTTTTGGTTGAAGTTTAATTACATGCCAGCATAATCCTCCTCTGTCTAGCAGTTAAATTCCTCCCTGTCGCTCGTCTAGTCAGGACACAATAGACGAGACTTTGTGGGTTCTGTTCCAGCAGCTTTATTACGTACAAACACATCAGGCTTGAGGCTGAATACTGTAACTCAGATAAACTTAAACAAACTAGCTGTTACATTCATACATGTTCACTCTCTGGCTGTGCTCTCAAAATGGCAGTGAGTATAACACATGCTTGCTATTTTTATATGCATGTTCAGTCCTTGAAACGCTTCTTAGACTCCGCGCGCACACACACTGTTGTACATCCTCCCTCTTTGAGAAGTAAGTCATGCAATGTTGAAAACAGTAATTGACCTGCATTCAATATAAATAATTCTTGGTCATGGAATTATACAGAACTAAATACACATATATACAGTTAAGTCCAGGTTGCTGTGTATTTCACACTAGGTCTGGAAATATAACCATATCGTGTGACATAGAATTAGAATCAGAACAGCTGGCATGGTCTGTGGAATTTTCAACTTTTGGGATGTCAGGAACATCATCAGAACTGGAAGTAGAAGACACGACACATTCTGGAACAGGACCATTGTCTACGTTGCTCTGAGATCTAGAGTCTGTACCACAGGAACAGTGCTGTGTTATTAATTCTGATATAGGAAGATGATGTCTGCGATTTCTTCTGTACTCCACACCCTGAGATCCTACAAAGTAGGAACTTGGCTCTCTACATGTACCTGTAACTTGACCAGTCCGGTCAAAGCCTTTCGCCATTTGTATCCTCACTCTCTCTCCTCCTTTCAGTGGATGAAGAAATCTGCTCAATTTGTCATAGCTGGACTTCTGAAAAGAACGCTTTCTGAATAGTTGAGCTCCTGTCTTGTTGTTGTTCACTTTAGGCCTCAACAAACTTGAACTGATAGGCAATGTTGTTCTGGTTTTCCTAGATAGAAGTCTCTGAGCCTGCAAGCCAAGTATATCATCACTGGGTATGTTTCTAAGGTTAAGTAAATTCAAATAGACGTTGGCATTGTCACGCTTTGACCTCTCAAGTAATTGCTTTGCACTCTGCACTGCACGTTCAGCTAGCCCATTTGACTGTGGGTATTCAGGACTACTAGTAACATGTACAAAGTCCCATTCTTTTCCAAATTTCTGAAACAACTGGCTAGTAAATTGAGTACCATTGTCAGAAATAACTATGTGTGGACTACCATGGACTGAGAAATGATGTTTCAACTTAGTAATAACAGCAGTAGACATTAGTAAATCAATTTCAAACCAGTTTGAATAAGAGTCTACCAATACCAAGTAATGCTGATTGTTCCACTCGAATGTGTCAGTGGCTGCTGTTGACCAAGGTAGTTCAGGAACTTGACTTAGCTGAAGTGGTTCTTTTTACAAATGCAGTTTAGTACTATTACACACTGAACAAGATTAAAATACTTCATCAATGTCTTTTGCTAGAGAAGGCCAAAATACTAGTCCTCTCGCCCGTCTTTTGGTAGATTCGGAACCTGGGTGACCATGATGTAAAATCTGGATATATTGATGTTGTAAGGGAGCAGGAACAACAATTTTAGGACCTTTGAAAATAATGTCATCTTCCATCAGCATCTCATCTCTGTAAGGAAAATAAGTCTGCACTTCAGGTGATACATTAGATTGCTTTGACGGCCATCCAGCATTAATGCAGTGGTTGAGCTTTTGCAAAATTGGATCAGTCTACGTATGATCTCTCAACACATCAAGTCCTGTGGTAGAAAGATTATGCATTTCCATTACGTCAAAGTCAAAATTGTCTTCATGAAGCTGTTCTGTTGTATTTCTGGGCGATCTGGATAAAGTATCAGCCAGGTAAAGAAATTTTCCTTTTGTATAGACCGGTTTGAAGTTGTACGTTTGTAATTTGAGCATCATTCTTTGTAATCTTGCTGGAGCGGAATGCATAGGCTTCTTTAAAATAGTAACTAGAGGATGGTGATCGGTTTCAATATGAGTAGCTCAGCCGTAAATATAATCATGAAACTTGGAACACCCAAACACTATTGCCAAAAGTTCTTTCTCATTTTGACCATATTGCATTTCAGTTTGGGTAAGAGTTCTTGATGCATAGGCTACTGGTCTGCCTTCTTGAAGAATGACTGCGCCAAGACCAAATTTTGAAGCATCACAGGAAAGGGCTACTGGCTTAATAACATCATAGTATCTTAATGTAGGTGGAGTGGCAATTTTCTGCTTAAGGTCATCAAATGCTTTCTGGTGCTATTCTAACCAAGACCATATAATATTTTTGTGCATCAGCTCTCTCAAAGGTGCTGTCAGCGCACTGAAGTCTGGTATAAACTTGCCTAAATAGTTGACCATACCAAGAAAACGTTGTAGAGCTTGAACATTATCTGGTGCTAGCATCTCGAGAATGGCTGCTTGTTTAGACTGGTCTGCTTGCAAGCCAGTACTAGTAAGTAAATGACCTACATATGTAACTTCTGGTAGTGTGAATTTGCACTTCAGAGGATTAAGCATTAAGTTCACTTCACATGCTTTGTCTAGAACTCTCTTAAAGTTTCTGTCATGCTCTGCTTCACCATTGTCTCCAACCAGTAAATCATCTACTATTATGGCACAGGGATAACCTGAAACAATTTGCTCCATTGCATGCTGAAAAGACTTCACTTACAGAATTTATTCCAAATGGCATCCTTAGGAATCTATATATGCCAATCCGGGGTACTGAAAGTAGTCAGTAATGAGGATTTGCGATCAAGCATCACTTGCCAAAATGAACTTTTTGCATCCAAGACAGAAAAAGCAGTGGTATTCGTTATTAGAGCTGCGACTTCTTCGACTGTATGCATTGGATGATGTGGTCTCTTCAATGCTTTGTTCAAATCTCTTGGATCAATACACATTCTGATTTCGTCTGAGCCTTTTTTGTGAGCTGCTACCACGGACAACACCCATTCATTTGGTTCTGTAGCTGGACAAATTACACCTTGCAGCACCATTTTATCCAAACTGACCTTTGACTGTCTTGCATGGCTATCGGAAGTTTTCTTGCTGGTCTGACCACTGGACCGACCTCTGGGTCTAACTTCATAGAATACACAACTGGACTTTGCCCAACTCGTCATCGAAAACATCGGCATACTCTGAGAAAATGGCTTTGGCGAAATTGGAACTAGGATATGTGCTTATCTGATGAACTTCTTTGGTAAAAGAAAGCAAATTCATTCTCAAACAGTCTCTGAGACCCAATAATGACTGCACAGGTCTTCAAACTCCATAGAATAACAAGCTGCAAGTTCTTGGCCAAATAACATGAAAATACTACTGTACCTTGGATATGAATTGCTTCACATCCATAAGCAACAAGTTTTGTACAACTGGCCACACTGAGTTCATTAGTTCTCACTTTCGCAAAAGTATCTACTGACATAACATTACACTTTGAACCAATGTCTACTTTGAGCTCGGTGGATTTACCATTGATCTGGGCAGTACAAAACACTTCATTTCTTGTTGGCAAATTCACTGGATCAACCTTTTCACCAACTACTGATGCACCATCTGCATAGAAAGTGGACTGCTGCAATTCTACTTGATCACTTTGCTTTCTTGTGACCTTTAACTGTGTGAGGTTTACTTGATTTGCAAAACTTTTGAAAATGATTCCATTTTCTACACTTGTGGCATTGCTGACCAGATGCTAAGCATTTCTCTCTCTTAGACTCATGATTGGCACCACAATTACAACAGTTAACAATAATGTTGGACTAGGATTTTGATGACTCAAGCTTGTACTGCACTGAACCTGAAGATGAGCATGCTCCTTTCTTAGAACTTGCTGGAAAACTATGTGGTTTCCCTGGTGGACCAGCAGGGGCTGTGGCTGCCATGTACCCAGGCCTGCTTCTGTTCGCCACGTGTTGCACGCTATCTACATTTGCTTGTTGAAACCATACTCATATCATTTGCACCCATACTTGTGTGCATTTCTGTAACTTCATGGATTTCACAAATCTCTATAGCTTTGTTCAATGTTAAATCACTGTCACAAAGCAAAATCTTTCTCACTGCAGTACTATTAATACCACACACAAGCAAGTCCTTTATAAACTCATCTTTTAAGTCACCAAATCGGCACGTTTTAGCTTTCATAGGTTCGTAGGTAGGTACTAGGCTATCTGCCCAAAGGCATTTATAAGCCTAGCTGGAATGTGTTGGCTTTCGCCACCCCCTTAGATTAGTTCCCTGTACCTCTGTCCAGCAGAGCCATTGAAGTGATCCCCTGGGATAAACTTTGTTTTCCATCCACTCGTCAAGGTTTCTCTTGAAGAGGGTTAGCGAGGAGCTCTGCCTAATGTAGATTGGAATCTTGTTGCAGAGCATGGGAAGTCTCTGGGACAGGAATCTATCCCTCCAGCACATCCTATTTATTGTTGTGGTGAGGTTTAGATCCCTGAAGCGTGTGGCTCGAGGAGATATGGATTTCTTTAGGTGAAGCATGTCCGTCAATTCTGGGTTGGACATGGCCTTGTATGTCGGGCAGAGATCACCTCTGAGTAGGCGGTATGCAACCGAGTACAGCTGGACTTTCTTCATTCGAGCTGCATAGGGCATCTGCTTGAGGCCTCTTGGTGAGGTACTTCTGTGGTCTTTCCAGTTGTTGCAGGTGTCTTGTAAGGTACATCCCAAATGGGGCATTGCAGGTCTGATGAGTGATGCGTAGAGGGGCCTAATGACCTCTTTCAATCTGGATGCAAACCCTTTTGTGATTAGGTGGGCCACATAGAAGGATTTTCTAACCACTTTGGCAATGTGATTATCAAAGGAGAGGTTACTGTCTACTTGGGTCCCCAGATCCCTTATTACGTCTTCCGTATTTAGTGGGCTACCACCTATGTGGTGGTTTGTGGGTACTTTGTTTTTTCCAAAGGGGATGACTATGCACTTTTTGGCATTTAGCTTGAGGCCATGGTTTTGACACCAGGTATCTGTCTCAGTGAGACCCTTTTGCAGGATGTCTGTCTCAGCCGGAGAGTCAGTTATAGCCCCTAGTTTGCAGTTGTCTGCGAACTTGGTCAGCCATAGTCCTCCTGTTCTTGCCTGTACCTCTGAGAAATATATGCCAAACAGGAGGGGTCCTAGGACTGAGCCCTGGGGAACGCCACTTGTAACCGATTTAGAGTCAGACCTAGCTCCCGCAACTCTTACCATGTATGTTCTGTCTGTGAGCCAGTTGGCAATCCATCTCGTGACGTAGGGGTTTATGTTCAAGCTGGTGAGCTTGTCTATAATACCTGAGTGGGGAATGGTGTCGAAGGCCTTTGCGAGGTCTAGGTAGGCTGTGTGGACCACCTTTCCCTCGTCTATAGCCTTGGTAACTGTCTCAAAAAAGTCCACTAGGTTTAGGAGGCATGATCTGCCCTTAACAAAGCCGAACTGGGTAGGGTCCAGTGTTTGGAGGTTCCCGATGTCTCTGTTAATGAGATCCATGATGATGCGCTCCATAGCTTTGCAGACCAAGCTAGTCAGGCTTATAGGGCGATAGTTCCCAGGGTCTGTTGTGGTCCACCTTTGTGGAGTGGAATAACCATTGCTGTGCACCACTCTATGGGTACGTAACCTGTGGAGAGGCTGAGTTTAAACAGTGTGTTTTAGGTGAGGGGTTAGTTCATCTTTGAGCTTGTGTAGGGTGCAGCGTGGGACACCATCCGGTCCCATTGATGCTGTGTTTTTGGCTTTGGAGAGGGCTGTTTTAACCTGAGTGTCTGTGATTTCAGGGGCACTACATTCTTCTGGTATAGTTATGGGCCCTTTTGGGGGTGAAGTTTGCACTGAAACTGTCTGCCAGGATGTTGGCTAAAGTTCAGTGTATTTTGTGCCATTCTGCACTAACTCCGAGCAGATCTGAGAATCTGAGAATTGCCAGTTAGATTCTTGACATAGCTAAAGAATGCCTTGTGGTTATCTGTGGAGTCCATGGCAATTTTTCTTTCGAAGCTAGCCTTGGATGATTTTATGAGGGAACGTAGTTTCTTGCTGATACTGATCAGGGATGTCTTCCCTTCTTGGGATTTTACTCTCTTCTGTACTAGTTTCCTCCTCCTATTGTATAGCTTGTTTATGGCAGGGGTCCACCAGACTGGTTTTCTTTTCTTGGAGGAGTGAGTGCAACTTTGTTTCTCAGGTTAGTTATATAAGCTGCAGATGTTTCCCCTGGTTTTTGATCTCATGTGTAAAACAAGTGCCTCTCTAATGTAATATTTGTTTGGGGGTTACACATCTCTTTGAATTTGTACTTCATATACTCAGGATCTTCCCTTGATTCAGCCTGTGCAACAATATAACTGTTTTCACCTTCTATTTCATATACTGCTGGTCCATACACAAATGAACGCGCTTTCTCTATGGCCTCTGTCCCAGCTAGGTTTAGCAAAATGAATGCCCTAGTGTGTGCATCTTTGTCAGAATAAGCTGCCTGTATAAAAAATATTGTACTCTTGCTCAAATAGTCTCCAATTCTCTGCAAGATTCTGATCAAATACAAGTGGTAAGGCCTTTCGAAATCCATTTACCATACTAACACATATCAGCGAAGGATTTTGCAAACATGCATGAACATGCACACACATACATATTCCAGAAATTTATGCCAGTACTTATAACTATGCTCAATAGCACAGTAAGTCTCTGAATAACTGAATTTTGTGAAATAAGTCTCTCGGGCACTGTAACCTTTTGATATCACCGTACTGTAAGAAATCACCCCTTATCAGTGTAAGAAACATTTCAAATAACTGCACTGTGTAAATGAACTGGGTAGAAGAAGCTCAGAGTGAGAAACATTTTGAAGTAATTGCAATTTGTGAATAAACAATATACAGCACATGGAAATTTCCCCAAAATAGCAGTACTTCACTAAGTAACTCTTTACAGTGCAAGGCACACTCTGTAATGGCGTCACTTTATGAATAGACACACCCAGCACAAGAAATGTCTGAAATTTGACTGTACTTCACGAAATAGTTGCACTTTGCACACTAACACACTCTTTGGAATGAATGCACAGTAATAAGCACACACTGTAAGCACTTTTACACACTTTGGGATACTTTGAATAACTTTAGTTATGCCCTGAATACAGTACGAAGTCATAGTTATGCAAAACACAGCACTTTGCCCAAAAAGCATGCAGTCGTCTTGCTTTATTTATGCTTAGTGTGCCCTTTTTGTCCTTATTAGATTCATTTTGCTCATTTGATCTCTTTTCATGCCCATTGTACTTTTCTTGGGCCCGTTTTACTCTAAACATGCCCGTTTTGCTTTAAACATACTCGTTTTGCAATTCCGTGGTAATTTCTGACCCTTTATGAACTTTTCTGATAATCGTTTTATCAAGTAACTTAATCTTAAAAATTTCACTTAAGTAGTAAACCTTTTTTGCCTTCTGCTTGTTTAATAATGCGGTTTGTGCCCTTGTAATGCTGTTTCATCCTTTTTTTTTTTTTTTTTTAAATTGTTTGTGCAATTTTTTCATTATTTTGGTGCTTTTCTGGCTCCTTTTCTTGCTCGTTTCTTTTGGTTTACCTTCACTGTTATCTCTGCACCTCATGGTTCTGAATATCAGTCTCTGGCATCCCTCTTCTGACTCCATGTTGCTTGTCTAGTCAAGACATAATAGACAAGACTTTGTGGGTTCTGTTCAAGCAGCTTTGTTATGTACAAACATCAGGATTGAAGCTTAATACTTTAACTTGGGTAAACTTACAAACAAATGAGCTACTACATTTATACATGTTCACTCTTTGGCTGCACTCTCAAAATAGCACCGAGTATAACACATGCTCGCTATTTATATATGCACGTTCAGTCACTGAAACGCTTCTTAAAGACACACCACACACACACACTGATGTTCTTCATGTTTCACTGTTGCAGTCATTACATTTGGGTAATCTGCTGGCAGGTTGCCCTCAGTCGGCTTGAATTCCAAAGTCTTGGGTCCTGCGTCAGTTGCTGTCTTCTCTTCCATGACGTCAGGGGTATAAAACCTGCAGCCGATGCCATTTTCTTTAGTCTTTCTTGCCGTGTGGTGCCCAAAGCAGAAACATTTCGCAAGTGCCGGTCAGCCAGCTACTGAAATATTCGAGTTTGAGTTTCAGAACCGAAGTCTTCACTAAAGCTAAGTACCCTGTTGGGGAAACTTTTTTCTTGCTCCAGTCCGATGTCAGAAAAAGTTAATAATTGTATTACTTGTGGGGAGCAAATACCTCATAAGGATTTCCATTTATACTGTATTCCTTGCCTAGGCCCTGATCACAATGTGCCTGGCTGTCGGTTTTGTGCTAGATTTAACCAACACACTATTAAGCGTCGGTATATTTTTGCCTCAAAGTATTTTGGAAACAGATTTAACTACCCAGAAATGTCGTCAGATAGCAATCCAACTACCGGAGTACATAAAAAACGCAAAGAAAAGGACAGAGAAAGGCAGTCGAGATCCAAAACCGACAAAGCTTCTCCTAAGCCAGTCGCCAGTTCACCGGTACTCAGTGAGGTGCTTTCGCAGTCCCTGATACCCGCTGCCTTTGAGTCGCAGGCCTCTACCAACACCCATGTGGACTCCGGCATGCTGCAGGATATGCAAGGTATTAGACCGATGGATGCATCAGCCTCGGATGGGTCCAGAGCCGCTGAGTAGGCACCGGCTTCTGAGGGTGTATTCAGACCTCAACATTTGTATTATCAAACAGACAGCTGCAAAACCAAAGACAAAAGCTAAAACTAAAAAACTGAAGCATGAGCCACATGCACAGGCCTCTATGCCTAAAAACAGATCAAAATAGCTGAAGACCTTATTACCTTGATCAGGGGTACTCATACCCCTCCAGATAAGAGGCCTAGGCAAGACACTGATTATGAATCTTCAGATCAGGTTTCTATTTCTTCTGATTCCACTTCTGATCAGGAATTATCTATACCTCCCTATGACGATTATGATGCAGAGGAGTATATGCCATCTGCTTCTCCTCCTGAAGATTATTCATTTGGGGAAACCTTGCATACTTTGAGGGAGCATTTTCACTGGGAGAGTCAAGACTTCTCAGAATCAAAAAAGAGGCTCAGGGATTTCCTTCTTCTCCCTCAGCACAGGCCTTTGGCCATTCCCCCTGTTTTAGACATTGTGGATGATGTGTTTTCAGAGTCCAGCTTGACCCCTGACTCCTTACCTCCGGCTCCCAGTAAGCCTGACAGATATTACAGGGTCCCTGACTCGCATACATTTTTATTTAGAAACCCTGCTGCTGATCCTGAAACTGTTTCACAGGATCCAAAGGGTGTTAAGGCCTCAACAGCAAAAAATCCTACCCCTTCTGACAGAGATTCAAGGGCACTGGACAGATGGGGAAAAAAGGTTTATACATCTGCAACCTTGGCAATTAGAGCATCAAACTGTCAATTTCATATGCTTAAGTATCAACAACATGTTATGGGATTGTTGAAACAGAAAATTATGTTGATTTCTGAATGTGCAGAAAATAAAGAATTGCAGGAATTATTGCATGCAGCTGAACAGGTTGGAAAGCATACTTTGCAATGTGGTTTTGACTCCTTAGAGGCCTCCTGCAGGGCCGCAGCTAAATTGCTAGATGCACCTTTACAGCATGATACTATGTTTGGTATTAAGGCAGAAGAGTTCTTAAAGAAAATGGAAGACAAAGCTTAAGTCTATGCAAACTGTTAAAGACTTCTTACAAGTGCAGCCACCAAGGTTCATTAGATACTGGCCTACGAAAAATTGGTCCTTTCCTGTGTCAGACAGAGCTCAAAGGGGCAAATCCAGATGCCCAAAGGATTCCAGATACCAGGCGCAAGATTCATACAGGTCAAAGAAATGGGGCACGTCTACCTCCAAATCAGGAGGAAATAAAGCGCAAACCTACAGAAAACAGTCCAAATGACTTTGCTCTGCCTACACCAAGCACTTATCTTTTGGCAGCACGCTTAGGGGGAAATTAGCACTTTTTGCTCACAATTGGCAGTTAATAACCCAGGACAAGTGGGTACTAAACATAGTATCACAGGGATACAGATTCCATTTCCACACACTGCCAGTGGCAAACGGTTGGCCAGATCTGCCCAAAAATCAATGGGCAGAGGCACAGAAACAGGTTACGTCCCTCATGGATATGGGGGCCATTCAACCAGTACCAGAACAGGAAAAAGGACAAGGTTTTTACTCAAGACTGTTCTTGATACCCAGAAAGGACAAGGCCTGGCGGCCAATACTGGATTTATCAATTTTGAACGCATACCTAAATTCAAAATGCTGACTTTGCAGCAGCTTCTGCCCATGCTGAGCAAGAATGCTTTGCTGGTGACATTAGACCTAAAAGAGGCATACCTGCATGTCCCAATAAGACAATCGTGCAGCAGATACCTCAGATTCAAGGCTGGCTTAATGCATTACCAATTCTCTACACTGCCCTTTGGCTTATCTACTGTGCCCAGGGTCCTCACAAAGTGCCTGGCACCAGTAATTGCATTTTGCAGACAAAAAGGTATACAAATATACCCTCACTTGGACGACTGTCTCATTCAAGCGGAGAGCAAGGGCATTCTTCTTCAACACCTGGCATTTGTGAAAAGGCTTCTAACATGCCTAGGGTGCACAGTAAACGAAAAGAAATCACAACTGGTACCCTCTCAAAAGATAACATTCCTGCGTGCAAGCTTGAATACAACTGCTCAGATGGCTTACCTCACGCCAGACAAACAAAGGCAACTGACTACTTACTTCAAACTGATGGCAACAAAACCCCAGTTATCTGCAAGACAAATTCTGCAGGCTTTGGGCTTCATAGCATCCTGCATCGTACTGATTCCATATCCAAGACTGCATATGAGGAAACTTCAATGGTACCTAAAAAGTTTATGGAGTCAACATTCTCACAGTCTAGAAACAATGATTCCCCTCATACCCTGCCTACAACAGGAATTTCTATGGTGGGCAAAGGCATGTCACCAAAACATGGGACAAGCCTTCACTCTACCCCCTGCCAGCCAAACCTTAACAACAGACGCATCAGATTATGCATGGGGGGCCCACATGGTATGAAGATGCATTCAGGGCATATGGACCCCAAAACAAATGCATCTGCATATCAACTAGAAAGAGATGCTAGCTGTTCAAAATGCCCTAACAGCCTTCAAGGACTTACTTCATCCAGTACAACTACTGATAAAGATGGACAACACCACAGTCATGTGGTACATGAGCAAGGGGGCACACACTCATACCCCCTTTGCAGATTAGCCATGGCATTGTGGAACACAGCTTTGACCAACCAAATACATCTTCAAGCGTAATTCCTGCCAGGAAAGCAAAATACTTTGGCAGATGATTTAAGCAGAAACCTTATGGACCCTCACGAGTGGAAACTAAATCCACAAGTCTTCAGCATGATAACATCGAAATGGGGAAGCCCAGACGTAGATCTGTTTGCCTCTCCTTAAAATTATCAGTTGAAAAGATTCTGCACAAGAAGTTATCACAGACAAGCATGGAAAGTGGACGTCCTTCAGTTGGAAAAACTTATCAGTTTACGCCTTTCCTCCTCTGCCTCTTCTTCCCAAGGTCCTCCTAAAAGTCAGACAAGAGAAATCAAAGATGAAATTAATTGCCCCGGACTGGCCCCGCCAATACAGGTACCCAGTCCTAAGGAACTTGTCTCAATACCCAGCTTGGACCTTACCTCAAAAACCTCAACTACTGTTCCAGCAAAACAATCAGGTCCTGCACAATCAACTCCAGACACTGAACCTGGCGGCATGGCTTATCATGTAGTTATACAAACAACTCCTCTCAGTAAAGCTGTGATGGATGTCATTTTGGAAGCCAGAAGGCCTAGTACTAGAAAATCTTATGCTGATAAATGGAAGAGATTCTGTGCTTGGAATCAAGCACAAGGAACTGATACAGCAGAACCAAATATTCCTCAGATATTACAATACTTAACTGAGATGCCTGACAAAGGCCTATCTTTCTCATCAATTAAAATCCATGCCTCTGCCATTTCGGCTCATTACAATACAGAGCCACCAATCTTTTCTCATCCTTTACTAAAGCAGTATCTTAGAGGATCCAAAAATTGAAGGCCTCCTAGAAGATCATCATTACCTGCATGGGACCTCAATTATGTATTCGAAAAGCTCACCCTGCCTCCATTTGAACCAGCTGCTACCGCTGATATAAAGTTCTTGTCATGGAAAACAGCTCTGCTACTAGCAATTACTTCAGCAAGAAGAGTTTCAGAGCTACAGGCCCTCATGGCTGTAGAGCCTTTTATCGGACAAATCCTACATTTATGCCTAAGGTGGTTTCCAGTGTGGCTCTTAACCAAACAATTCATCTGCCAAACCTTTTATCCAAATCCGCAGAACAAGGGGGAGAGAATTCTGCATTCCTTGGACGTACACAGACAGCTAAGATTCTACTTGAGCAGGACTAAAGCTCTAAGGAAAACTGAGCAATTACTAGTGACATATGCTGCAAGATCAGAAGGCAAGGCTATTTCAAAGCAGACAATTTTAAAATGGAGAAGCCACTGCATTAATTTCTGCTACTTACACCATGATAAACCTGTGCCCAAGGGCATTACGTCTCATTTCACCAGAGCTGCAGCTACTTCAGCAGCCTTTCTCAGAGGAGTGCCAATCAAAGACATTCTAGAGGCTGCTACTTGAGTTCTGTTCACACCTTTACAAAGCATTATCATTTGCCTCTCTATTCTAAGTCCAGGGCAGGCTTTGCCACTGCAGTTCTGCAGGGCCTTATAGCCGCACCTAATGCTGTTTAGCTCCAGCCTCCCAACCATAGCTTTGGGACTCTACCCAAATGTAATGACTGCAGCAGTGAAACACGAAGAACATAGTACAGTTGTGTACACTTACCATATATGTAGATGTTCGAGTGTATTCACTGTTGCAGTCCAGGTTACCCTCCCGCTATCTCCCTTTCATTCTGGAGTTTATCTTTCCTTCTCTATCTTCTACAACCTGTGTGGTGTATTTGCTTGTTGATGAAGGTAAAGTCTATATTGATGAATGTATATATATATATATATATATTTTTTTTTTTTTTTTTTTGCTACCTTTTTGGGGGCACCTGACATCTGGGGCAAAGAAAATGGCTTTGGCTGCAGGTTTTATACCCCTGACGACCTGACGTCATGGAAGAGGAGATAGCAACCGACACAGGACCCAAGACTTTGGAATTCAGGCCGACTGAGGGCAACCTGCCAGCAGATTACCCAAATGTAATGACTGCAACAGTGAATACACTGGAACATCTACATTTATGGTAAGTGTACACAACTGTACTTTCTACACTCCCCTTTTCCTTTGTCCCTGATATTCTGCTGAATATCTATCATGAAATCCTCCTTTGTCAAATTGGCATGTTAATTTTTTTTTTAATTGAGTGTCCTGCAACATTGCTATTTGCACTCTGCGATTCATATTATAATTCAGTAATCTGTCCCCTTTACCTAGATCTGTAAGGCCATTTACATTCCAAGGTAAGTGTAGCTGTTATGATAATAAGCTTTTGTTTCCACGTATTATACATTACTGTTTTTTGAATGTGTATTTCCAAGCATTGTGTTATATGCACAGACTATTATTTGGCAAGCTGATCTTTTGTACATTTTTTCTTCTCATCTCCATTTGAACCTGTCACATTTTTCAAGGCTTATTGTTTTAATGGAAATCCTCAAACAAAAAAAATCAATTTTCAGAACACCCCCATTCCCTGTTAATGTAGAACAAAAACACAAAACTATATAAATCTTCAAAAAATGAAGTTTAACCCTCCAGATAGGAACAATTGCCCCAAATCAACAATTGCACTCAGAGGCATTACCTGACCTAAAACTAAGGTTATCCGTACTAAAGCGTATGCTACAGCCTATATTCCCACTTACTGATTGCTGTCTTTTCTTTAGCTCTCTTTCCCCCCCTGTTGTGAAAAACAGCTTGTATACTTTCAGAAAACAATAACTTTTGTCTGAAGAAAAGTGCACTGGCTATCTTTAAATAAAACTAAATTATACACTGTTCTATTAAATGAAGTGAAGTATTAAGACTACTAGGGTGGATGCTATTATAAAATATTATTAGCAGTTGACCAGACAGACACTGTACTACAGTATCCGTTAATATTTATTTGCATTAGTACAATTTTTTGCCAAAGAGTTAATACTGTCAAAGGTTATTTCAATTCGATTATAACACGGCTAGACACAAAGTAAAGACTGATGTGTACACAGTCCAAAAACGTCACTAAAGAGTGAAAATTACTGTACAGTTTATATACTCTTTTAAATGTCAAACAATGTTATTTTTATTGTCCTTGTGACTTGTTGTTCTGATTTCTGTTTGAGTCATGAAAAAGTCCATTGGTTATTTCTAGCCTGGATAGTTTCTGTTGAAATGACAAATATTATTTTATGTCCTCCTTTGGTTATTTTCTTCCTTGCTGTATCTGAAGACTTCACAAAAAGTCTCTCCACATCATCTTTGCATCACTTCAAGTGTCTGTATTTTATTTGATTTATTTCTGCATCTGAAAGCTCACAGAAAGTAATCTTCCTTTTTTCTATAACAGGATGCCATTTTCAGGAAGCCCACAGCTATATGTTAATATCTAAGCTGAACATTTGCAGGAAATCTTTTTAATCAAAGGTCATCACTTAACTGTTCTTGCAAAGCATGCCATATTATTTTGACAACTGCAGTTTTCTTCACTGCAATTTATAATTTTGGGGAAAAGCATTTTAATTTATACAGTCTCTATCAGCTATCTTTTATTTACTTCCCATTATTTCAAACTTTATTTTTCAGTGAACTACTTGCTATTGTACTTTAAATGTTGCATTTCCCTTTCAAAGAATGCTCAGAACTCTCAGGATTAATTGCTTGCACCTGCAGACAGCTTGTTTCCATATAAAAGTAATCGGGAATAAGTCTTTGAAAATTTAACTCCATAGAGCAGGGCTGTCCAACTGTGAGGCTATCTGGGGCCACATATGTTACGTGAGCTCAGTTCAAGGGCCAAGTACACTTCAAACTGTACATTCGTACAATACATACCATCAAATGTAGTAGTCCCATGCAACTGTTTTGTAATTGGTTGCTATAAACACAAATTCACTAGTGGCCTGGATGTTTCACCATTACCGCACTACAGAAGAGTACTCAATAGAGTCAATACAATGCAATGATTTATTAATACTGTTATTTGTTATTATGAATTTCCTGCAGAGTGCAGAATGCAGATACTACAGATAGAACATACATTTGCAATACAATGTACTGCTGATAATCAAAATGTAGGCCTTTGTAGGCAAGCATCGTATAATTTTAAAAACTAGCCAAGTCCGTGGTAGTGTTACAAATCTAATGGGAATTTTGATGAGAGACTTTATCACGCGCAACGGCAGTAAAGTCAACAGCAATACTTGTTGTAGCTAGACACAGGCATGCACCCAAATTATTGCTAAAACTGTTGAGCGCCTTAGATTTTACGTGTTTCATCAGGGAATATGTATTTTCACAAATGTAAGTGCTGCCAAACATTGAACACGGTTTCAAGGCAAAGTCATGTAAGTTGGGGAAACGGTCAGTTGTAACCATCTTCCAAGAGTCTTCATGTTTCACTTTCTGTGACTGGAAGAATGGATCTGCCTGCAGCTCGCATAGTTCTAGCTGGAACACTGATGGCTGCTGACTGAAGCTTGCATTGGGTTATTGAAAAACTCCAGGTTGGGTCGAAGCTTTTCAAAGTCCTGAAATCTGTCACCAAAATCAGCTGATATGCTTTCAAAAACCTCAGCGTGTGCACGAAAGTCCGCAAACTGAATGTCCGACATGAGTTCAAGGCATGACTTAAAGTATGTAACATCATTGTTACGCAACCAGTCTGTAAAAAGTCCTATTTTCTTGCAAAATGACTCGGTGTGACCCGCAAGAGTCGATGCATTCTGATTTTTCCCTTGCAGTTTTAAATTCAGAGTGTTCCAATCTGTTATATCAGTCAAAAAAGCTAGTGAGCAGTCTTGAAGTTTCAATATAAAGTCATCAGTCTTTGGAATGTTTTCTTCATTAAGAAATGACAAAATTTCTTTTCTCAGAGAGAAAAACTGGGTCAAGCATTTGGCAGTGCTTAACCAGCGTACATCTGAGTGAAGAGGTAATTCCCCCGTACTGTGTTTCAAACTCTTCGAGAAATGCCACAAACCTCCTATGCCGATGCGCTTTATTGCCCCCCCCCACAGATGATATTGACGATGGCTATGACCATGTTCATAACGTTGTGAAGTTTGATACAATGGCCGCAAAGGTCCTCCTGGTGTATAATACAGTGCAGGTGTACACAGTCCATTCCAATTTACCGCAAAAGTCCTACCAAGCCACCTTTACGTTCGGTCATTGCTTTTGCCCCATCAGTTGTAATGCTTGAACATTTTTCAAATCCACCATACTTTTGCACAGCTGTTGTCAGTGCATTATAAATGTCAGTAGCTTTTGTACCAAAATTCAATGGCACTATCTCCAGTAGTTCTTCATTCATGGTGAATTTATCATTGATTGTTCTAATAAAAATAACAAGCTCACTGATATCAGCAATGTTGGTATTTTCATCCAGTGCCAATGATAAGTATTTGCATTGATTGATTATGTTTTTCAATTTTTTTTCAACATAATCATCCAAATCAGCTGCTCTCTTGCTGACTGATGAGAAAAAGAAATGGTTTCAAAATTCTCTTTCATCTTCTCATCGCCAAATGCTGTGGCCATTTCCATTACGCAACGCTTTACAATCTCACCATCTGTAAACGACTTCTTACTTTTGGCCAGTTCAAGACTGACAGCATAAGATGCAATGACACTTTGGGTTTGGCTGGTCGAGGGTTTAAGCATAATGTCTTTCTGCTTAATCATCTTGCTTTTCAAGTCGTTAAAAATGATCAAATGGGCTTGATCCGTGTACTGGTCATACTTTTCCTTATGGTGATTTCACAATGTCTCTTCAAGTTGTATTATTTTGCCACATCTATCACTTGCAAACAGACAATGCATTGAGGCTTACCACCATTTTTCTGCAAGCAAGTACGTCTCCACCCATCGACTTTGGAATGTACGGTTTTCTGTATCGACTTTATGCTTACCACTCATGATTATCCAATCGTTGTAGCACAATACAAATTGTAGTTTAATATTGAAACTTCAAGATACTGACTTTCTCTGCTCACTTGCATTTTTGACTGATATGACGTGATGACCATGTGACATAATCTCGCAACGCACGAATCTGCGAATCCTACCTAAGATGGCCAGAATTTGTCAATGCATTCTGGAAATACAAACAAAAATAATATTAATTGTAAAAAATGTAAAATTTGTCATTTAAGGTTGCAAACCTGTGGGCCGGACCCCAGCGGGCCAGATGCGGCCCGCGGGCCGTCAGTTGGACAGCCCAGCCATACAGCATGTGCAGTTGCCTCAGCTGCAGACTTCTTGACTCTCACTGCACATTTGATAATGAAAAAGAAATAAGCTAATATCATTGCAGAAGTAAGAAATTTAGCATTTTCCATGGCTTTCATCATTTTGTTGTATTTTTCAAGCCTACTTGCGCATAAATACTGCTTACAGTGTAAGCCAAGGGGATTTAATCTATACATTCACCCTTATAAAAGTAAGAGAAATATCTTACTTCAACATGTAATCAGTGCGCTTTTGCACCCTGTCCCAGCAGTACAAGATCACAGAATATTAACTTTAAGCTTGTTTTTATCCAGCCTTTTTCTCTTGTATGTAAAACCTATATTTCTTACAATTAAAAAATACCTTTAACACATGCAATAGTCATCAAAAAGAGCCCCCCACACACACACACTTTTAAAATACCCCTGAGTACACACTACACAAAACTGTTTTATGTTATGTAACATGCAGTTTATATGATGAAATATTTTATACAAATACTAATAAGAAAAACATTGTTTCACTTGGTTACTTTTTCACCTTTTAGTGTCTTTCTAAACATTAATGACATAAAGTGGGGTATTAGCTTTACAGTCCACCTCCAAGTTAAACAAAGTCAACAGATGCCCAGTCTTTTTCAACCATGTTTTCATGTAAAGCTATATTTCACAAATGTGATTAATGCATTTATAGTCTCCCATTTATTCACTAGTTTGTGTTGGTCATCTTTCTTTTCATTTCAGTGTACCAACATCAGACTCTTGTTCAAGTCCAATGTACTTCTGATTCTTCTAGTTAACTCCTGTGCTTTTTGCTGTCTCTCAAGCATTTTCCTTTGGAACACTGGAAAAGCACTAAACTCCGTCTTTGAGCTTTATTGTCAGAAGAATGGGAAGCAGAATCCCTTTCTGTTTGCTGGCTCACTTTTTGTTAGATAAAATGTCCTTGTTAGCCTGTTCTCCATCCAAAAAGGTGTTGATCCTCCTAGAAAAAATATTCTGAAAACAGCTGGAATACAGCAGCTTGAATCTCACACCTGCCGCTCGACATTCCCTGATTGCTAGGATAAATTTGCTTCTCTTTTGCTAGGTGTACACGGAATAATCCTTTTTCCACAAACACTCTGCTGTCTCCAGTTTTTAATACTTTTTGATGCAGTTTTATCAGGATCAACTCTTTCTGCTGGTATGATTTCATCTTAAATAATACAAGTCATAGCTGTTTTCTCATGGCCAGGCTTCAAGCACAAATTCAATGTATTATTTCAATTAACAAATCCTGTTGTGGAATACCAGTCCAATTACTTATTAATGCAATCTATTCGTTACAGCACAAAATCTGTTTTGCTCTGAGCACTCTGTCTTCTAGCTCTGCCATTTTTTGAAACAATTCTTCTTGAGAAGTCTCATACTCGGCCAGCCTTTTATTAATTTTATCCTCTGATTTTTTGCAGTTTTATCAGTTCATCTGTATTACTAGTTAAAGCTTTTTCTATTTTTTTCCAGTCTTTTGTTGTTTGAGTTGCTATAGTCCTTCAATATTCCATTTATTTTAATCACAGCTGAGTACGTTTGATTTATTTTTTTCTCCAAATTACTAGAAGTCATATCTTGTACCAAAGCCAAAGCTTGAACTGCTTTTAGCTGAACAGCTAAAGGATTCTTTACAGACAGTGTTTTTTCTCCACCTTTTCTGGTTGATTTTCTTTTAGGGTCTTTAAATTTCTTCTTTACTGGCATCCAAGCAGTGCACTTACTAGCAAGTAACTGAATTTTACTCAAGCTAGCAATATCACTGGCTCTTACTTTGCAGTTTTTTTTTTCAGACTGGGAAGCTGAAATTAAGCTGTTCATCAGCGTGCAGCCATCTTAGAAGTCTCACATTGTAAATTCATCATAGTCATTGTCAGTCAAGCGCATATACTTTGTGACTGGTTGATGAAGTGCTTATTCATACTATTACGTATTACTTGAAGTATAAGGCAGATAAGCGTAGATGGCGCTAGGTCTAATAAAAATGGGAACTAACGGTTGTGGTGGTCTTTGTGGTCCACATAGCAGCATCTTCTGAGTTAATGCCACAGTACATTTGTACTCCTCTCCTGTGTCATTTATTTGAGATTTTTTTTTTAATTAAAAGCTTCCAACTTTTTACTGAACCACAACCCAAATAAATTTAGTAAATTCAGAGGTGACATTACTATATGGTGTGGCCATAGACTTTAATGGAGGCATTTCCACTTATGCATGGTTGTGTGCTGACCAAAGTGTATTGAAATGGTTCATGCTTTACCTGTATTGATGTCACTGGGGTTGCAGTTTACATTTTATCCCTAGTGGCATGCCTCTAGGTAAAAAGTGATTTTCTGAAAACTGCTGTAGGTAATGTTCACCGATACAGTGCCACTGTTGATCTGTGCTTCATGTATCATATACTAAGGGGGAATGGTAAGAAGCCAAACATGGCTAATACACTTCAAGTTTAAAGGTAATGGTTTGTAACTGTTGTAAATGTAAAGCACTGGACTGAGTCTAATATAGCTGTAGCTGTTCGAACACGTGGCTGTCTATCTGTTTATTTATCAATCCGATGAAACGCTGTTAAGGGCAAAAGTGCACATCTGTTTTTTTATTCTTCAATAAAGAAGTATTCATTTCTTAACAGATTATAAGTGCTTGATTACTTTGAAGACTCAACTTAGATTACCTACAGTTTGTGGCTCTTTTTTCTGAGACATGCAGTCTCAACCAGCAATTTCAGTGCTCAGGAAGTACCAGTTTCCCAGCTATATATATATATATATATATATATACACACACACATACACACACACAGACAGATACACACAAAGACAGTGTTTGTATGTAGAAGCAATACATTTTGTCAGTTTACATTGTGAGGCATTGTGCAGAAATGTGTAAATGCTCATTTAACTAATTTTATATTGTTACACTTTCAGGTACAGCAGCCTCGGGATTAAGCAGAAAGTCCGAATCAAATCCATTCTTGGCTCCTCGCTCTGCAGCTGTTCCCTTAATCACACCGGCTGGCCCTGGAATGAGCGGCTCTGGACATTTGCTCATGAAACCAATTTCCACTGCCCTACCCACCTTCACGCCTGTGCCCGTATCGGCAGATGCCAGTGCAGGTGCGGTACTCAAGGACCTTTTGAGTCAGTAAATGGAATGAAGCAACAGTGCAGCACTTTACCGAAATAAAAACACTAGTGTGTACCTAAGCACAGTCCAACAAGGCCTTCTGCAGCGTTATTTAATGGATTTGTACACACGCATCTGTTCCTGGAATCTCATTAAAAGGGATGTGGGGATGTTTGACCATAGCATAACCAAATTGGTTAAAGGACCACTTGTCACAAAGTGTTTGTAGACTGGAATTTGAACTTCAGTGCATATTTACTTTTCTTCGCAGTATAAAATAAACTTAAGCAAATGATGTAGGAATATTAGATTTTTTAAATTAATTTATAATTTTTAATGACTGCATAAAAAGAAAATTACCACACAGCTCTTGCATTTGCAGTTTTAATTGTAATACAGGGCTCACTTTTGTACCTCTCCCTCTGTTCACCTGTTTAGTCAGTAGTAAAACTAAGGTACACAAACCATTACATGACTTTTTGATGTTGGCCATTATATTTAAAGCTTTAAAGTGGAGTTCCCCTGTAGGTGGAGCCCTTCTCTGACTTCAGTGAATTGTAAGATGTTCAGTAATGTCCCTAAGTATGACCTGACCTTTATAAGGTTACACTACTTGTTGCCTAACCAAACGGCTGCTGTCTTGACGCAGTGCCTACCCCAGAAGTATGCAACCACGAACTGTAGCAGAATCATTTTTGTGTAAATTAAAATGTAAATTTATTGAAAATATTGTAGATTTGATTATTAAAAAGGTAAGAACATATATTTTACAAAAGAAAAACATCATGCCTGATCCCACTGTATATAGAGATGTGTAAGAGCAGCTTTTATTGACCTGTAAACTATTGAAATTAAACTGTAAATTGAAGGAGTTTATCTTATAAATAAAAGTACGTTTCCTTTTTATGGAAAACATGTAGAATGCTTTGAAGTCTGATTGGCCACAGTCCAGAAAAGTAGTATTTAAGTGTTTGCAAAATGCGCTATGTGTAACCTTTCTGTGCTTTCTAAAGCACTCATTGAAATGGAGGTGTTTCATATCCAGCGGCAGACATCCTCTTTGGTGGGTCTGCATTTGACAGATCCATTTTTCCAGTCTTTCCTCTGAAGCTGCTGGAATTGCATGTGCTCATGCACCTTCTGGTTTTTTCTTGGTGTGCGATGTCACATACCACTTATGGGAAAAATGCATGTCTGCTCAGTCCTTTAGTTCTTTTCTGCTGCTCACATGGTTTGGAGCTTGATCCTGATATTTGCTGTAAAAGCATTCTCACATTTGAGGCCTAAAGCACCTAACCCACCAAAATGTGCTGGGTTGCTGCCGTCTAACAAGGCAGAGCCTGCACCAGCACTTCTATGCTTATGAGAGGAGTATAGTGTCATAGGTTCATAGGTATGTACTAGGCTGATGACCACCAGGGCCTTTATAAGCCTAGCCATACAGTCCAACCCAATTGTGTCCCAATGTATCATGGGTGTTTAAGTGGTGTTATGTTGGGAAGTTTCTAGACGTTATGTGCAGTAGGTATGTTAGTTTGGGCATTATTGTCTGCCTCTTATCTATCAGAGAATGCTGGCCAGACCCAGAATGAATTTTCAATTTCCCCTCCATTGGACATAGTTGTGCTTAAATAAGGTTAGGGATGGACTCTGCTTCACATGGATGGGGGAGCCTGTTCCAGAGCATGATGATCCTCTGAAACATGTCTCTGTCTTGCCAACATGTCTGATTTTTGTCACAAGCAAAGTTTAAATCCTTGGATGCAGTAACTCTGGTGCTGTTCATTTTGCAGATATGCAAAAGGTCCATCAGAGCTGGATCCCAAGGGTGCCTTGTATATCAGGCATAGATCACCTCCCAGAACCTGTAGGAGACAGAGTGTAGAGATAGGGCTTTAAGCAGATCTGTCTAGGACAGTGTGTTTATACCTGGGATTCTCCTGGTAAGGAACCTTTGTGGGTGTTCTAACTGTTGCTTTTGTTTGGGCAAGTATATGCCAAAGGGGGGCATTATACTCAATGATGGGTCTAATAAGGGACAAATATAGTGGCATTATTGCTTCCCTGGAGCTAGATGCAATACCCTTATAAGTTAGGTGACCTAGAATGATTTTTTTAATACCTTGGCCACATATTGGTCAAAGATCAGATTACTGTATACATATGCTTCCAGATCCCTGATGACTGGGTCATCTCTTGGGGTGTCTCATTGATGGCGTAATTAGCATGAGTGTCAGTTTCCCAAAAGGTACTGTAATGCATTTCTTGGCATTGAGTTTCAATCCATGACTTTAGCATCAGCCATTTGTCTGTGTTAGATCCTCTTGTAAAATGTTTGTGTCATGGGGGAATCTACGATCGCTCTCAGTTTGTAATCATCTGTGAACTTGGTCAGCCAAAGGCTCTTGACATTAGCTTTTAACTCTGAGAAGTAGATGCCAAATAGGGACAATCCCAACACGAAACCCTGAGGCACCCCACTGGCGACCGATCTCTTAATGCAGGTGGTCTCTCCAATCCTGACTTTTTGGGTTCTGTCTCTTGAGCCATTTGGCAATCCAGCAAACCATGTAGGGGTTTATGCCTGGTTTGGTGAGTTTATCAACTGTACACTGATCAAGCTCTGCCATAAACACCAGCATTTCAACCTAGCAAAGAATCTTTTGGCCTACCAAGGTACCCAGAGGTTGGTGGCACATGAGTGCTCACCATAGGAATTGATGGCAAAATGATTCACACATCCCAGTCTTTTTGCCATAGCATTGTCAGGTGGAAAAAATGGAGGGCAGATGTTGGACTCACCCTTCTTGGAGGTAAGTCCATCTCAGAGATGCCTGTGCATTGAGAGCAAAGTTCATACTTGTTCAATACTTTTGTGAATAATAAGGTACTTTGAAGAGGTTTATTCCCTACAACCACCCTAGGAGATGCATCCTGCTGTGTTGGCACAACCCTGCCCTTAGACAGCTAGAGCATGGTCAAAACTGGCCTGCTTCTGGGGAGTGGAACCTAGAGTCTCTTGGCTGGAGTTCACTCATAGCTGAAGACTCCTCTCCTCAGGCTTCTTCTTTGGGTCCATTAAGGCTTTATGTCTCAGTGGAAGGAGAGTCCACTGGGTCTTTCTGCATTAGGTTTCACAGTTAAGGTCCTTGACTTCATGCAGCTGTTTGAGGTCATAATGTGACCTCTCCGTGCGTGTACAGAAGCATACCCAGAGAGAGCATGGGTTGATGCCATCACTAGACTTTGTGCAGGTTTCTCAAGCCCCATTGCTGCCATTAACAGCTGTTTCTCCATGTTCTAATGCCTTTTTTTTTTTTTTTGCCCAGTACCTAATGTACTGTTTTCACACGTACTTCCCAAATGGACATTAGCCAGATATGAGCAGATGTTAACTGAAGCTGGGTCATGGAGGCCCCCCTCCCCCTTCTGCGTGCTAAAAGTCTAATAATCCAAAGGCCTTTATTTGTGAGGCAGATAATGCTTCCCATCCACATAGCATATTATCAGAGGACCTTTCTTTTAGAGAAACTTCCTGTATCATGAAATTAGCCATAGACTTGACAATTGGCCCTCTCTCTTTCCATGCAGAAAGGTATAAGTGAGTAACTGGAGAAGGAAGAGAGCTCATAGTTCCTGTGGAGCCAGTGTTTACATTTGCTGTATTTCCAGTCTGAAAGTAGCTTAATTTTGCTGTTTTGGCTGGAAACAAGGCATTTAGTTGTTTTCTGCATACACACAGTTGTGTGGAGGGAGAACAAAACCAGAGATCCAAAGACAAAATCCTGTGGTGATTTCCTTGATCAAAAATCACAAAAAACACATCACCTTGTTATCTTGCCATGTGACAAGGAGTATGAAGATTTGAGCAGGGGAGGCAATGTGGTGTTTTCCTTTGCCAAATTGCAGTTTAATTCTTTCAGCAATTGACTTTGACTGGTCAGCGCAGTGGTGCAGCGGTAACATTGTTACCTCACAGCAAGAGGTTCTCCAGTTCGATTCTCAGCTGGAGTGCCTTCTGTGCAGAGTCTGCATGTCCTCCCTGCATTCCTGTGGGTTTCCTCCTGGTGCTCCAGTTTCCTCTCACATTACAAAGACATGCATCCCGAGTGTTTCTCCCAGGGCCTCTGCTGAAAATTGGCTTTGTTTCAAGTCGGATTTTCCCAGAAAACAAATGTTAAATAAATGAATAAATAAAATTGACCTCATTTGTCCATATTCTAGGCTTTTCTGGTATCTGGAAAAGTGTGCAACCCTTCTTTCTGGACTCCAGGATGAGCTTCTCTTAGCTTTGTCTGTGAATTCCTGTCCTTTAACTCTTTTTATCTTCATCTTTGCTGATGCCATAAAGAACTCTTGATAGTTCATTCTAGATGCCATTTGTAGGGACTGTGTCCTCTTCTGACGGGCTTCACAGAGCTTCATAGAATGTGACAAGACAAGAACTCTGTCACCTCCTTAAGCCATTCCCCTTCAAGACATGGGTGCACATCAGCATGTTCTTCCTGAAAATCTCCCTCCATCACCTAGCATAGTGCCAGGTTAGTCACCACCTAGGAAGGCCAGTATCAGAAGCTGCAGTTCAGATCATCGTATCCTGAGCAGGAATCATTTTAGGAGTTTACAGTAGGAATGGTCGGTCATAATTTGGTCCACGAATCCTCCAAAAATAGCTAATTCGGGGGGCAGGCTGTCTCCACAGAGATCGTGGGACAGATGCATACTCTGCTCCTCAGTGGGGCAGTAGATATTTTTCCTCCTTTGAAAAGAGGCAGGGTATTTGCTGTTCTGTATTCTTACCTCTCAGGATGATGGATTGTTTCTATCCCATTGTGGACCTCAGCTACTTCAGTAAAACAAGCATATCTTCCATGTCAGGTTCCCAGTGGTAGCTTTTCAGTGGATCATGCTCCACTTTTTTCAGGTGCATGAGGGATCCAGGCTCATGGATGCAAGGATGCCTTCCTTCACATCAGTGTCTGTACACAGTACTGCTTTATTTCACTGTAGGTTTCCACTACTTTCAATGCAGTGTGCTACTGTTTGATTTGCCCACTTCCCCAGAGTGTCCATCAAGATACTAGTTGTGCTGGATTTGCTTGAGAAAGGAGCTCAGCATGTCCTCCCTGGATGACTAGTTCCTGTTGAACACAATGAGAGAGACTCTCTGATAGTGGCCGTGGTGTAGATGTTCCCATTCTTGCATTTCCTAAGTGAGAGCTGAATACCATTCACTTTGTTATTCCATGGTTGGAGTGCATGTGCCTGCTATTTTTCTATCTCCTAACTTTGTGAAGGACAGGCCTATATGAGCAGTACTTTTAAGGAGGGAGTAATACATCTCTGACTACTTTTAAAAAACACTTCTTAGGACTTGAACTTCACAATTGACAGGCTTGACTGTTTACCATTTGAACTGAATGATTTGAAGTTTATCTATTGGCAAACATTGTCATTACCTCCAGCCAGATGATGTCAGAGCTTCAGGCCCTTATATGGTGGGTACCATATCAGTTTATTCCTAAAGATCTGATGTCCCTAAGGACCTGCCAACATTTGCTTCTGAAAGTTATATCAGAATTCTGTTTAAATTACTCCGTAATCTTCCCATTTCCTGTGCAGACGTAGAAAGCTTGGAGAGTGGGCTGTTTACCCTGTATTTGCTCTCCAGCTCAGACTTTATGTGCAGAGATCACGTATGACTTGAATACAGAACAGTTGTTCATCTCCCTTGAACTGGCATTTGGCAAACAGATTCTTTCCAATGGATTTGCCACTAGGATTTGTGGGTTTAGGACCCATCATGTCCTCCCTGGATTGATAGATTGAGGTACAGCCCTACTAATAAAAATAGTAAGAAAAGAAAAGATAGTAAGAAAGCGGCAAAAGAAGAAAGTTTGGAGGATCGTTATTAAGGTCTCAACTGCTTACCAGCTATAAGTAAAGCAATGTAAAAAGTATTCTGTTCTGTTGTCTTCATTACTACCACCAACTGACAGCTTTTTTTTTATCTACAGACTTTACACACCTATTCCATGCTCAGCCTATGCAGAGGGCCAAGACCTTGATATAACCCTAATTTTACAACAAATGTCTGTTAGGATCCTCCCCGCAAAATTATGTGCTTCTCACATAATTTTACATAGCGAAAGTAAAAGGGAGAGGAAAACGAGTCAAATTAATTTTTGAAAAGGTTCTAATACTACTCAAAACCTCAACCATTGAGTCCATCAAGCTGTGTTAGGGGAGTGAAGGATCCTAAGGGGGTGCGCATAGCACAGTCCTCTCTCCAGGACGTAGTTGAACTAAACCATGTGCATATGCAACTGTGTTTGTGTGTGTGTGTTTGTAAGCATGCACATGCATGTGTGTGTGTAAATACACATATATATGAGTGTGTGTGTATAATATATATGTACATATATTTTCAGCTGTCATCTGCTGTTTAATAACCAGCGTGCAAGGGGAGTTATTGTTTCATTTATGATCCCACCCTTGGGGAATTTGTTTTATCGCACCACCCCTATCCCTGCTTGTCGATCCTAATGGCTTCTCTGCTTGCTCTCAGTTGGCCCACCATGGTAATGGGAACTGGGCATCCTTGGGTCAGGTAAGAGACATTCAGCCCATTCATTCTTGCACAAGAGTTACCAATCAGCTCATCTGCCCTGAAGTGAGAGGTGTGTGGGAGCAGGCTAGCTTGCTGGTCATTCAGGGTGACCAACTCTTTTCCCTAGTGCAGCACTCCCTTCTGTGGTGACTCTTCTGACCTCCTGTATGGACTGCCTTCTAAGGAGAAGTATCTGTTTGTACATTGAATTCCGTTCTGCTTTATGTGCGACTTGCACATAACAAGGTAGGCTTGCTAGGATTGAGCAAAACTTGGTGGAACACCTAGTGTTCCCGATCGATGTTAACCAGGTTATTAGCCAGAGCTGCTACTTTTTCCCTGAGTGACCATACGGGCAACATCTGCTCACACCCATCCTCCCCTGCTGCTACTACAGGTGCCTAAGCTGCTATTCAAACTTGGGTTGTCTGCAGCATTATTAGGACTTTATCTCCTACACCACAGGAGTGGCTCTAATCTTGAGGAATGTTTAGTATTTTAAAAGGAACAAGAAATACTTGATCAAATCTGTAGCACCCTGATACAGAGAAATTAAGTTAACTTTTATTGTAAAGTATGGGTTTGGTCAATGAGTGAAATGGGTAAGGAAAGTCATGTGATGCTATTCAGGAATTGCTTGTACTCCCAGTACTTATACATTCTCATGGTGTCTGTTGTACTGTAGTTGTAGTACTGTTGCAGTTTTACTGTCAAAAAGTTGTTTGCTTGTGTGACACATGGGACACTAGCTTGCTTTTCATGGCAACATTGAAATAAAATGTCTCATACTTTTTACAACTAAAATATGCACCCTGCTTTGTTATATGACTTGCAGCAGTGTAACAATTCAAAACAAAAGTTCAGATACCAGTTGGCTTCAGCGGATGTCTCAGAAGCTAGAATATTAGGTAGATTTCTTAAGGCATTTTGTTGTCTGTCTGGAAAGTAAAGCAGCTCCCATAAGTCTAACACAGAGCTGTCTGAATAAGAAAAGTTTTGTTGTACATCCCATGTAAAGTGGAGGCATTTACCAGGGCATTTTTAGGAAGGGTGTAATATTAAGCTGATTGCTGTGATGTATCTGTCTGAGGTAGTATGTGGGAATTACCCGACCTAGGGACCTAAATTTCAACTGCAACATAAATAAGGACATGTCAGAGGGGCAGCTGTGTGTCTCGGATACTTGGTCTATATTACGTTGTCGAAAGGGCTGTTCATCGAACACCCTTTGATCTACACTTAAATACCGAAAGACCAAAACTTTGAACGGTGAAATAAGTGATTTTTTTTTCCCTATGGAAAAAAAATACTTGGCCAACAAAAAATAAATCATCAAACCGTATGATCAGCCATTTGCCTATGGCTGTGCCCCCCACACCCCCCTAACTAAATATACCAACTCCGAGATCGCACTACAGTGGAGGGAAGAGCAAATTCCCAATAACGGCCAAGCAATTTTTTGCCCTGGGAAAAAATTTGCTTACTTGGCCAAAGTTTTGTTAGTTTACCATTTACGTGTCGATCAAAGGGCGTTCAGTTAGCCCTTTCAACAATGTAAATGGGACCCTCAGATACTACCTCTTCTCTGGAACAGGCTTCCCTTTCACATGAAGTAGAGTTTTTCCGTATACCAGTTGTAGCATAACCTGGACCTATGGGTGGGGAATCATAAATTTACCCCTGGTCTGGCACCAGTGTCTCTAGTAAACAGAGGTAGCGGGTAAATGCTTGACCACCTGTACTATATTGACAAGATGCATTTGGGCTCTCTTGTGTCATTAGTCTAGTAATAAACCATGAACTATGCTTTACCAAAGCTCCCCCCATGCACACACACAGTACTGGGAAGGCAATTCATTTTGCTGTTAATTTCTACCTCACTATATTTTATGAGCAGATCAGGGTTTTTCTGTATTGTTCATTCACGTCTAGAGTGGTATTAATTGTAAGTTGCACTTAATTTTGTTTTTAATGTGCAGTATAGTTTATTTTTGTGTGTTGTAACACATGGATGTCTTGAGCAATATAATTTTGACTTTAAGGATCAGTTTATATTTAAGTGCTGTGATACTTGTGTGTGTTGAGCAAAGTAACACATCTAATGTGTTTAATCTTTGATGGATCCTATGCTTGTGTTCATCCTCTTCACCTGTCATCCTTTGACATTTTTTTTTTAATTGAATGTTGCGTACCTTGAAGTGTGTAATAGCAATTTGTAGATCTGTTTATTGTACTTACTTTGGCCCAAGTTGTGAATGAACCCTAACTGCCCTGCAAATCAATAATGAGTAAGTATGACCCCGTGCTGTAGGTGTACATGCTCAAACCTGGCACACAACATGACCTCACGTGCTTGACTGTGCAAGTGTCCAACCCCTGTGTCTTCCAACTCTTTTTTTTTTTTTTTTTTTTTTTTTTTGCGGCTCACACATTTTGGATCTCGCTCGTGGCTGTTGTTGGTAAGGTTCCCAAGTTCATTCATGTAAGCTAACCAATTGTCCATGTGGCCTTCATCTTATCAGTCAGTTTCTGTACCAGTATTGCCTTTATTATCCAGGAGGAGCACAGTGTCAGTTGCTGTCAGACTTTCCATAAAACCTTCAACCTTGCATATCAGCAATGTCGTGGAGAGGAGCTTCTGACCTGTCTGGTAACCAGAAGATGGTGGCGCTTGACATGTCCTTGCAGGGGACTTGTGGACATGTCCCTGACAAAGCTGCTAGTGTCAGTTGGAGCACTGCAGCTAGGACTTTTACTTGCTGGGTGGGTCTTAACTTTAGCCTTCCTTGAATTACATCCTTCATTTTTGCAGTTTTCCATCCAGAATGGGGAGCCCAAGGGTGCCTACCTCATGTGCTACCGAGAGGATGCTGTACTTTGGTGCTCTTATGACAAGTATCCCCTTCAATTGATTGGTGAAACTTGAAGGTAGCCAGCTTAATCATGGGAATAGCCACTCGGGTTACCCACACTTAGTTCAGGATTTGTGGCAGAGATCTCCCATCCCAAAGTTTCCCCAGTATTTTTCCATCAGGTCATCCCACTCCAAGACTTGTTACTTTGACATCAAGCAGCTGTTTATACATAGAAGCTTAAGTCATTTGGTACAGGAGCATACCCTCAGGGAAGACAGCCTGCTCTCATCACATACCCCATTCCAGTCTCGGAGGTAGTGGGTGGGTGCGACCTCTTTGATGCCAGCCTCCTGTGAGGAGTCTAGGACCAGAGATGTCTGACTCTGAGAAACACAAGGACAGCAATTACTCCCACGCCTCTAGTTCCTCCTCAAGATGACCCCCCCCCCCACAACTTTTGATGTTTGCATCAAGCTGATGAGGTGGAGTTAATTCTAACCTCACACTTTTCACTTCTTCCTAGAAGTGCCTTATATCTTGGAAAGAAGCTTGAGCCTGGAATTATCTTGATGCATGGAGCCAGCCATTAAGTATACTACCTTGGATGCTGTGACACATCTTGTCACTTCTCCTGTGGCTTGCAAGAAAGAAGACGGCCCATACAAGCCCCTGGCTGAAGTGAGTCCTTCCTTAAACATTCTTTGCTTGGCTCTTATTTGTGATCTCTTTGACATCAATCACATAAGAGTCTCTGAGACCACAACAAATTTTGTTTCCCAGCTGCTTGTCATGAAGTCAAGAACTTTGGTTAGTTGATATGAGAGGGTACTTCCTTGCTGCATTGGTCGTTAGAGCACTCAAGTGTTAATCTTACCAATGGAGCAGACATATGAGAAATTCGAAGACCTTCTTTAGTCTGCTCTCAGAGGATTTCATTTAGACTTTGGAGATGGCAGCTAGGCTACCATGTGCTTGCTGTACCTTTAATAGCGTGGGCTGTGTCACCAGGGTAGCAGGTTGAGTCATGTAATTTTGTAGGATTGCATAGCTGAGGCAATCTTTTCCTCGAAGAAGAGCTCAGGAACTGGAATCTAGGTGCCCACTTCAGAGAGGAAGTGTTTTTAAGTCAGGCAAATTCCAGAATCGGAGGAAGCTTACTTGCAGACCAAGAAAGCCCCTACTTCCTTCATTGCTTGTTAAGCCTCCCTCAGAGTTATTGCTGCTGGCTGTATCACAGCAGGTCTGGTTTTGATTTGAGACTGCCACTGGAAGGAGCAGAGGTCATCAGGTTTGTCTCAAGTTAGAGAACTGTCAAAAAGGACCAGTGAGTTCTGGATGTGGTCACCATGGCATGCTGTGGGATTTCACCATTGGTCCTGCCTTAGAAATGGCCTGCCTATGGTAGAGTCCATCTCAGGGGCGCTTTTGCAACAGGACAAGATTCTACTACTGAAACGGACTGCAGGGGTTTTACTGCATTTAGATAGGTGTTTGGGGGGGGGGGGGTAGGAATTTTACTTCCACTTCTTCCTGGCCCAAAAGGAAATGAATGGCTTCCATCCCATAATGGACCTCAGCAACTTTAGATGACATGTATAGTATATCCAGTTCTGGAAAGTGACCCTGAATGTTTTCTTGCATTATTTTGTGCAGGATGATGATGCTAGACATGGTGGATTCAGTTTGGCATATTAGTTTTTTTGTGTCTGCACACAAGCTTCTTCATTTCACTCTTGGTGGACAGCACTTCCAGCTCAGTGTTGCCATTTTTTTTCTGCCTCAACAAAACTTAGATGTTCTTCGTCTCACATTGCTGCAGTCCTTACACTTGGGTAGTCCGCTGTCCTCGGTCGGCCCGAATATCAAAGTATAAGGCTGACGTCGGTCAAGGCGCATTTGACTGACATCAGGACGTCAGGGTACAAATGCGCATGACCGACGTCATATCCTCAGTCTTTTTTGCCGCATGGTCCGATGCAGAAGCAGCATTGCAAGTGCCGGTTGGCGTTCTGAAATTTTTCGATTTCGGAGTTTCAGACCGAGTCAAAGTTGGCTAAGTACCCCGTTGGGGAATATTTTAGTTTTTTCTTGCCTCAGTGGTTTACCGGATGCCAGAAAAAGTGAATAATTGTATTTCTTGTGGGAAACAGATACCGCATAGAGACTATCATACTTTGTGTATTCCTTGTTTAGGGCCTGAGCACGACGTTGTTGGGTGTCGCTCTTGTGCTAGATTCAATAAGCGCACTATAAAGAGAAGGTTAGATTGTGCCAGGTTAGTCTTGAAGCGGTGCAATTATAAAATGCCGTCGGATGCTCCGGCGCCCGCTTCTTCAAGAAGCGCAAGGACAAAGCAGTTAAGCCTAGGCTAGAAGAACCGTCCGTGCGGACGCCGGTTCTTAGAGGTGTCGGTGGAGCCAGTGGTTCCACGGAGGTTTCTTTGGGATCCCAGGGAGAGACTTTGTTATTGCAGGATGTGGCCTCTCAGGAGGCAGGTCAGGCTGAGGGGCTTCTCAGGTTACTATACTCCCTCCCTGCCTAGGGTGGTTAGGCCCTCTCCTTCTGTTTCCAAGGCTTCTCCCAGAGGCAGGCCAGGTTTAGCTTCAGTTGGTGTCACCCCTAGTTCTTCAGGAACTGTGCCCAAGAAGCATATGCTTAAAATGGCAGAAGATTTGATTACTTTGATTAGGGGTTCTTTGCCCCCTCCTGATAAGAGACCTAGGGTGGAGCCTGAGCTAGGGAGTTTTGAGCAGGCTTCGGATGTTTCAGAGTCTTCGGCTGAAGACTTGCAGGAGTACTCTCCTTATTCTGATTCTGATGTGGATGATTCTACTCCTTCTGCTTCTCCTCCTGAGGATTTTTCTTTTTCAGAAACTCTTCATTCCATGAGGGAGCATTTTAAGTGGGAAGGTCAGGACTTCTCTGATTCCAGGAAAAGGCTTAGGGAATTTTTGTTCTTACCCCAGCATAGGCCTTTGGCTATACCTCCTGTTTTGGATGTAGTGGAAGATGTTTTTACAGAGGCTTCTCTTAATCCTGATTCTTTGCCTCCTGCTCCTGTTAAACCGGATAGGTATTACAGGGTGCCTGAAGCTCATAAGTATCTTTTAAGAGTCCTAGGGCAGACCCAGAAACTGTTAGCCAGGGGCCTAAAGGTGTTAAGGCTTCTGTTGTCAAGAATCCGGTTCCTACAAATAAAGAGGCCAGGGCCTTGGATAGATGGGGAAAGAAAGTTTATACTTCTTCCACTCTAGCTATGAGGGCTTTGAATTGCCAGTTTCATATGTTGAAATACCAAAACTATCTCCTTTCACAATTGAAGTCTAAGGTTGATGCTCTGGCGGAAGGTATTGATTGTAAAGAGTTACAAGATTTAGTACATGTTTCGGAACAGGTGGGTAAGCATTCTTTGCAATGTGGTTTTGATGCTGTACAGGCCTCGTCTAGGGTGGCTGCCACTGGGTCAGTTCTTCGCAGGCACGCCTGGCTGAGGGATCAGAATTTATCTGACCATGTTAAAACAAGGATTTTAGATGCTCCTTTACAATCTGATGTGTTGTTTGGTTCTCCTGTTGAGGCAGTTTTGAAGAAAATGGAAGACAAGGCTAAGTCTATGCAGACTGTTAAAGATTTTTGCAGGTTCAGCCTCCAAAGTTTAGTAGAAATTGGCCTACTAAGGGGTGGGCGTATCCTTCTTATGATTCCCAGTCTAGGGGTAGATCTAGACGTGGTAGGGGCAGAGCTCAGGGCTCTTTCAGGCCTAGAACAGGGAGTTCTCCTGCACAGTCTTCGGTGAGGGCAGGGGTCAGTCCTTTGTAAACAGACCCAATGACCTACCTTTTCAGCTGCCAGAGCCTTCTCGTCTGGCAGCACCTTTGGGAGGAAGGTTGGCACTTTTCAAAGAAAATTGGAGTTTAATTACCCAAGACAGATGGGTATTGGATATCATACACCACGGTTACAGGTTTTATTTCCATACCTTGCCTCCTTTCAAAGGCATGCCAGACGTTCCTCCTCAACAAAGAATAGAGGCTCACAAGCAAATTTCTCTGTTACTCCAAATAGGGGCCATACAGCCGGTCCCTATGCCAGAAGTGGGCCTAGGATTTTATTCTCGCCTGTTCCTAGTACCGAAGAAGGGGAACACGTGGAGACCAATTTTGGATTTATCTATCCTCAACACTTATCTGGACATTCCCAAGTTCAAAATGTTGGCGTTACAGCAGCTTTTACCTCTGCTGGGCAAAGATCATTGGATGGTAACTTTGGATCTCAAGGAGGCTTACCTTCATGTTCCTATCAGACTAAGTTGCAGGAAGTATCTGCGTTTTCGAGCTGGGACTTCTCACTATCAGTTCTCTGCATTGCCCTTTGGCTTATCTACTGCGCCCAGAGTGTTCACGAAAGTTCTGGCTCCAGTGATAGCTTTCTTCAGGCTAAAAGGAATACAGATCTATCCTTATTTGGACGATTGCCTGATTCTGGCTCAAGGAAGGGACGAGCTTCTTCTTCATTTGGAATATGTGATAGCAGTGCTAAGATGCCTGGGGTATTCTGTGAACGAAATAAAGTCTAGTCTAGTACCCTCTCAGGACATGTGCTTTCTGGGTGTAAGACTGAATACATCATCCCAGATGGCCTTTTTGACCCCGGACAAACAAAAGAATCTTTCCCTTTATTTTCATAACTATCTCATCAGTCCGGGCTGACTGCAAGGACAGTCCTTCAAGCCTTAGGGTTCATGGCATCTTGTATTCTGGTGCTTCCCAATGCCAAACTGCATATGAGGAAGCTACAATGGTATCTCAAAAATGTATGGACACAGCAATGCCAGGATCTGGACACTGTCATTCAAATAATACCTTGCATTCAAAAGGAACTTTTGTGGTGGGCTCAGGAATGTCACCTAAACAAGGGACTCTCTGTGACCCGGCCAGAGGCGAGTCAGATTTTAACGACAGATGCCTCAGACAAAGCTTGGGGAGCTCATCTAAATGGAAAGTGGATACAAGACAAGTGGCCTGCCAGACTACTACATCTACATATCAACTTGAAGGAGATGTTAGCAGTCCAGTTTGCATTAATAGCTTTCAAGGATTTACTTCTTCCAGGGCAGGTGTTGATTCTAACAGACAACACAACTGTCATGTGGTACATCAACAAGCAAGGGGGAACACATTCTTATCCTCTATGCAGGCAAGCAATGATTTTGTGGGAGACTGCTCTCAGTTTACAGCTCAATCTTCAGGCAAGGTTTCTGCGGGAGCACAGAACTCCTTAGCAGATGTGTTGAGCAGGCAATTATGGATCCCCACGAGTGGAAATTGGATCCTCATGTATTTCAGAAATTGACAGTGTCATGGGGAACTCCAGACATAGATCTGTTCGCTTCTCCACTAAACCATCAGCTGCCAAAGTTTTGCACGAAAAGGTTTCATCCCACAGCTTGGAAAGTGGATGCTCTTTCTTTCAATTGGAGCAATCTTCATGTGTATGCCTTTCCACCTCTGCCTCTCCTTCCAAAGGTACTTCTAAAGGTCAGACAGGACAAGCCAAGGATGATTTTAATAGCTCCAGATTGGCCTCGACAGCACTGGTACCCATTACTGAGAAGTCTGGTACGGAAGCCTCCATGGCCTTTGCCTTCGATTCCACACCTGTTGTCCCAGGAGGACAGTCATTTGCTCAATGTCAAACTTCACTCTCTTCACCTAACAGCCTGGCATATTCTGTTTTGAACCATAGAGGGTCTCAACTTCCACAACAAGTTTTGAATGTTATTTTGGAAGCTAGAAGGCCTAGTACAAGGAAAGTGTACGCAGATAAATGGAAGAGATTTTTATTTTGGAGTGTAGCAAAGGATTTTGATGTTTCTGAGCCTAATTTAAGTGTGGCTCTTCAATATCTTACTGAGTTACTGGACAAAGGTTTGTCCTTCTCTTCTATTAAGGTTCATGCTGCAGCAATTTCAGCTCACTATGACTGTGACCCACCATTGTTTTCTCATCCTTTGTTCAAGCAATTTCTTAGAGGGGCAAAGAATATAAGACCCCCTACTCCTGCTTGGGATCTCAATTTTGTGTTGGAGAAACTCACTCTACAACCTTTTGAGCCTGCAGCTACTACTGAGTTGAAATATTTATCATGGAAGACTGCTTTTTTGTTGGCCATTACCTCTGCAAGAAGGGTTTCTGAATTGCAGGCCCTTATGGCGGTTGAGCCTTTCTTAATTTTCCATAAGGATAGGGTATCTTTACGTACTAATCCTTCCTTTATGCCTAAAGTGGTTTCTAGTGTGGCTTTAAACCAAACTATTCATTTGCCTACTTTTTATGCAAATCCCCAAAATAAAGGGGAAAGGATTTTGCACACTTTAGATGTACACAGGCAGTTGCGATATTATTTGGACAGAACTAAAGGGTTCAGGCAGCCTCAGCAGTTATTTGTTTCTTTTGCTTTGAGTTCTCAGGGCAAGCCTGTGTCAAAACAAACTATTTCTAAGTGGATTGGGTTTTGCATTGCTTTCTGTTATTCCCATCATGGCAAGGAGATTCCAGCTGGGATTAGGCCTCATTCCACTAGGGCTACTGCCACTTCAACAGCTTTTTTGAGGGGGGTGGCAACCAAGGATATTTTGGAGGCAGCTACTTGGAGTTCAGTGCATACTTTCTCTAGGCATTATCACCTACCACTTTACTCTAAATCCAGGGCTGGTTTTGCCACTGCTGTTTTGCAGGGCATTTTGGCAGCTCCTGCTTCCTTATAGTTTGGCCATCCTCCCTTACCTCTGCTTTGGGATTCTACCCAAGTGTAAGGACTGCAGCAATGCGAGATGAAGAACATAGTACAGTTTTGTACCTACCATAAATGTAGATGTTCGAAGATCCACATTGCTGCAGTCCAATTTACCCTCCCTCCTTCCCCTCTGTAGTTGGAAGCGGTTGTGTGGGTTGGGTTGTTTATCTGATGTATATTGTATATATTGTACATATTTTTAGTGCTAGGATGGTTGGTTGTTTGTTTGCTGTCTTTTGGTTTTGACCTTTATTTTTAGGGTCTTCTGACATCTGGGGCAAGAAAAGACTGAGGATATGACGTCGGTCATGCGCATTTGTACCCTGACGTCCTGATGTCAGTCAAATGCGCCTTGACCGACGTCAGCCTTATACTTTGATATTCGGGCCGACCGAGGACAGCGGACTACCCAAGTGTAAGGACTGCAGCAATGTGGATCTTCGAACATCTACATTTATGGTAGGTACAAAACTGTACTTTTGAAACCAGTGGATTTAAGTCACTCTGCTAGTATAAAGCAGATGTTTTACTTTATTCTGGACTGTAGAAATGGTTGAAGTTGGGGTAGATTTGTCAAAATGCAATAATTTTCTAGACCTTGTATCTCTACCTCATGAGGTTTATGATTTTTCACATTATTCAAGCAGAGTCCTTACTTTGATCTTGTTTTTTTATCTAATTTGGGTAGTCAAGTAGTATTTTCTAAATTGAGGATGTACAAGACCACCTGACTTGTATAAGAGCGAGGTTAAAAAGATTGCAAACTGAAAGTTGCAGTATTCCATTTTAAAAGAGTATGACATGGATTTGTTAAAGTTTTTCTGAATGACGAAGTCTGGAAGTTTGTTACTGTGGGTATACGACATTGCACTCACACAGAATGTTTGTTGGTGAGTGGGCAAGAACCCAGTCCAGAATGCTGTATTTTTTGTCAACTTTGGCATTTCTAGTGGCAGATTTTATTAACTCAGCTGGGCAATAGAATTGGACAGCAAGATGGATAAGATTATCAGATGTTCATATCCCGACAGTTTTGAGATTCTCCTTCTTTAAATACTTTTTACATCTCTGTGCCTGTCTGCTATCTCACACTTACTGGAGTGAAAATTGATGAAAGAGGCCTTCATCCAAGCAGCCATCACGGGATTTTCCATTTTGTTACCTAACCCTTCTGAAGGCAGATGTGTACACTTTGAGAAGCACCTTCCCTCTGTACACGTGTGCATGCTTCTGAATATTTACAGTGAAGGCCACAGTGCGAATGCTGCTTGTAAGGGTCTTGCATATATCCCTGCTCCTATACACTGTTTGCCATTCATGTCTTTGTGCCATAAGTTGCTAGCATTGCTATGAAGCGAGACCACTTTTCTACCTACAGCATGAGTGAGATGATGATAGCTACAGACTTTCAGACTCCATTGCCCAGATTTTGCAGAAGCCGAGGGTTGACTGGATCGTAGTCTTGATTTTATCCCTCTCTTCATGGAGATGTCATCTTTGCTGCTTGCCATTAATCAGGAGGATGTCATCATCTGTGGTTTTGGAAGATTCTTGGAAAACATAAATACAAGCGGGAAGTAATGTTTTAACACTGCTAATGTCTAGAGATATTGGGGTTGAGACTTCAAACCCACCTGGAGGTAGACAGGAATTGCGATGATGCTACACTGTATGGCACAGTATCAACGATAAGATGGCAACCCCTGCGGATCCTTTTTGAGATCTGGCCTTGATTCTGTTCTTGAAAGAAGGAATTTTTCAAAATGTGTTAGTATGTGGATGAAGCCAAGTTTCTGCCTCAGCAGTGGTGTCAGGTTTATAATGACATGACTAGCACTGTAAAAGAGAGATGTATTTACATATGTAGCATGCATTAATATGATCAATTTTTAAATCTCTCTGTAGTCTCCATCTTCCATCACTAGGGTCAGTAGTTTGGATGTTACTGTGAGGATGGGCATTTTGGACCGTAGCATACTAACCTCAAGAAGAGCTTTCTTGCTGACAGTTTAAGAATATATCTGTTATTTTTTAGTTTGTATTGGAGTAGTAGTTCCCCCCCCAATATTTGACTGTTACATTCTCAGTGGTATCTTTTTCCTGCCAAAGATACAAGTGTGTCATGTATCTGGAGGTAGTGGTAGAACTGATTAGTGATTTTGCATAATATGTAGAACCATGCACTTCCAAGTAATAATATAGAGAAAAACACACTTAGAAGTTTAACATTTTCTAATTGTTTCTTATTTTGTTGCATTTAGCAGATCAGTACTTTTGCATTTTTATATAACTACAATTGTTACCTTGCAATGTGGTGATAATGTTACAGTTTATTTTTTTTTATGAATGTGCTTTATTGTATCTCATGTGTACTCTTATGCAAAGGTATTGTGGTACTACTATTTTTTTCTTTAAATTTGTTTGTATATGTACTTTTTTCTGGACCGCTGTGACCATGAAGTCGTTATGCTTTGACTTGATTCAGGTTTGGGGTGGGGAGGCCAGCGGTTAGTGAGCTGTCATCCACAGACAGTTCAAGATTATACCATAAGACTCATCTTCTTTCCCTGGCAGCTAATGTGTGCACCCGTGTTACTAAAGGCTTGCTAGAGTTTCTTCCCTTTCATGTACGCATGCACCCTACTGATGGCTACTGTGCAGCTGTGGCTTGGAAGAGTCCAGCACTCTTCCCCAGGTATTATGCTGGATATGCTGTACAGATGGCTAGTGTCAGTTTTACAGTAGGCTGAACTACCTCGTTTCTCTAGAATGAGCAAGCTGGTATTATTTGCTCACTCTATCATTCAATGGCTGGCTGATGTAGCAGCTGAATCACTAATTGAAACTCTTTTTAAGGTTGTAAGCAGGCCTTTGCCTGCCTGTGCTACAGATCCTTTCCTTCAGAGGCAACAATCCACAGGGGCAAATTATAGATAGGTTCATAGATTTCTACTAGGCTAACTGCCCTTGTGGGCCATTTCAGCCTAACCAATTACCCTATTATATTTTTATTTTACATTTGTTGACCGGGATAGTCCGACTGGATGCATGTCCATTTTCAGCAGTGGCCTGAGGAGAAAAGCTCAAAGGGTAAGCAGATACAGCATTACATAATACCAGCATTACATATTACAAACAGACTATTTACAGTAATTACATAAGTAAGCAAGTTAAACAAGTTCCACAGGTTAGAGTTAATCCCGAGTATAAGTCAGGATTAAATTAAATTACACAGTAAGCTGGTTAAGAGATTTTTACACATTCTAGAGAGAGTTAGCCAGGCTTGATACATTGACATAGCCAGTTAAGTGCCAAATGTTGTTTGAGTCTAGTTTTAAATTGACCTAAGGTAGAAAGTAAGGTAATATCAGCTGGAAGAGAGTTCCAGGGTCTACTTGCAGAGTTTGCAGAGAGAGAGTCACTGGCTGTTATTAATTTTGCTAGTCTGAATTAGTAGTTTGCTAGAGGATCGAAGCGGTCTAGGATTGTTATAGGGGGTGATGATATTTTTAAGTTGCAGGAGTATTGTCCGGATTATAGAGGATTTCATAGGCCATAATCAGTTGGTTGTACTGGATTCGGCTGGGTAGTTCAAGCTACCCAAGCTGATTTAGATTGAGGCAATGATGTGTCCTAAAAGGCAGCCCAGTGGCAAACCTGGCAATGTGGTTATAGCAAATTGAGAGTTTAAAGACAGTGTTGTTTAAATTTGAGAGTAGAAGGGATGCATACAGAAGGGTTGAAAGAAGGTGAGAGTGAGCTATGGCAATTTTAGCTGGAGGGGTTAGGAAGGTTTTTATTCTGTAAAGTGACCCTAGTTTTTTATTGATGCTTTTGATAGTTTGGTTAACATGTAGGTCGAATTTTAGATTATTATCTATGATGACACCTAATAGTTTTGTAGAGGGCTCTGGGGAGATTATTGTGCCATCATTTGAATTTATGGTAAAGGTGAAAGAGGTAGACCTACGTGTTGGTGAAAATAACAGCATTTTAGTTTTTTTGGGATTTAGGATCAGACGATGTTCAGAAAGCCAGTTTTCTATTGTATTAAAGGTGGTCTGGGTAGCTGACCATAACTCTATTGGAGATGTGGTCGAGCAAATCAGAGTAGAGTCATCAGCATATTGGATACAGCTGACTTTTGGGATGACAGTATAAAGGTTGTTAATGAAGATGGAGAACAGCAAGGGCCCTAGTATAGAGCCTTGTGGTACTCCAAGGGTGTTAGGTAGAAGATTAGAGAGTTTGTTCTGTCAGAGGACAGCCTGCTGTCGACCATTCAGGTAGGATTGAAACCATTGAATGGCTCTATTATATAGACAGAATGTTTGCAGGGTGTGGATTAAAAGTTGGTGATCAACCATATCGAATGCCTTGGAAAGATCCAAGAAGAGGGTTGAGGATATATAATTATTGTTGCGATTATGGTGTTGGTAAAGGCTAGGAGGACTGAAGTAGTGCTGTGATGAGGACGGAAGCCATGCTGAGTGTCTGCCATAAGGTGATTCTGGATTAGGTGGTGCATGAGTTGTCCATGAATACATTTTTGCATAATCTTTGCAAGTGGAGAGAGTATAGCTATTGGCCTATAATTGGAGAATTCAGTAGAGCTGCCTCCTTTGTGAAGTGGGATTACATAGGATATTTTCCAGATGGTGGGAATTTTAGCTTCTACTATTGTTCAATTGATTAGTATTGAGACGGGGTAAGCAGTAGCATCAGCTGATCTTTGTAGGTACTCAGCAGGGAGTTGATCAGCAGAAAGTGTAGTGGGTTTTAATTTTTTGATCAAGGTACGGATAAGTGAAGTGGCGACTGGTTGGAAGCTGAACGCGAGTAGGTTTCTAGGGGTGGTACTTTCAGGACCAGGGGAGCTAGGAGGTAGTTGGCTAGCTAGGGCTTGAATTGTCTCAGTAAAGAATCGGTTAAAGCTGTCAGAAACATCTTCAGGGGTTTTATCAATAGTAGCAGCAGGGATTGGGGTTGAAGTTTGTCCAGGATGTAGTAGATTATTTAAACATGTCCAAAACTTCTGAGGGTTATTTTGATTTACTGTCTGTAAATTGCAGTAGTATTGTTTTTTGTCTTGTAAAATGGATTTTTTTAGTTTCGTTCCTGGAATGCCTGTATTTAATCTGATCTTAGGGGTCTTTAAAAGAACGCCATAAAGCCCATGCTTTGTTTCTAAGGGTAATTTTGAGTTTAGACTCTTTAGAAAAGCCATGGCACAGTTTTTGCCTTTGTTCTCTTTGACCAAACAGTTGCATGCAAATCAAGGATCTCAAGGAATTTGTTGTTAAAGTATGCTACTGCTTCCTCTAAGGGGAGGTGTTTTAGAATAGACCAATTACGTGAGTTTATTTCATGTTGGAATTTGGCAGGGTCAAAGTTTTTATTGTTTCTAACCTTTCTGAGTAAGGGTTGTTGGGAATTAATGGCTTTGTGCTTAATTACATATGTGCGAAGGTGATCACTTAGGCCATCAGGGAGGGTACCAGAGGTGTACAGTTGGGGGTGACTATTTATGAGTACCCAGTCAACTATGCTTTTTTTTTGGTTGGGTTTACCTATCCTGGTAGGGGTGGATATGATTTGTGTAAATGCATGCAGGTTTATATGGGTGGTTGGGGATTCTGAGGAACAGGTGCCCCAGTCTATGTTAAAGTCTCCAAGTAGTAGGGTTACTTGTGGGTAGTGACATGATAGCCAGTGCAGGATATCTTCCAGTGTAGATATATTGTTACCTGGGGGAATGTACATATAGATGATATTAATGCATTTATTTTTATTAAATTGCAATTTGGCTGCAAGAATCTCCGAGTTATGAATCTGAGGTGGTTGTATTACATATATGGTGACATTCAACTTAGATTTATAGAGTACAGCTACCTCACCCCCCTTCCTGGAAGCACGATCCAGCCTGTGTATGTTGTATCCAGGTGGTAACACTTCATTGTCTTTAGTGTTAGGTTTTAACCAGGTTTCAGATAAACAGAGAATCTCAGGGGAGTGGATATCCAGAAGTGCATGCAATTCATGTACCTTGTTATTAATGCTTCTAATATTGAGATGACAGGCTAGGAGAGAGTTAGTCGGCCTATTAATTGTAGGTTTGTTGCTTAGATTGCAAGTAGAGGGGGTATGTGTATCTGAAGTGGGTGGGCCAGGGTTGGTGTGAATATCACCACCAAGTATTAGGTTAAGTCTATACTTGGTGATGAACTTCAGGAATTTATTAGTTTGTGGTAGTGTTTGGATTTAGAGCTAATGTGCCTGGGGTTGAGATGTTGATAGACTGAACAAGATGTTGGATAGGACCTGGTACTGTAAGTATGGTTGAAGGTGGGAGGATGTAAAGCTGGGGTGAAAGTATGGCCTTTCGGGACCTGAAATCCCATGAGAAACTGGTTTTCATACAAGGTAAGGAGGTATTGTGCGAACAATAGGGGTAGTAAATAGGAGTATACCATTATTTGTGATTCAGCTAGTGAGTTAAGGAACTGTTTTATCTGGTGATGCAACACCAGAAGATAGAGTGGTGAGGTAAAGGTACTGGAAGGGGGATGGGAGAATGCCAGATGAAAGTTAATAGATGCTATTAAAATGTAGGTAGAAGAATGGGGGTGGGAGGAATTATCCCAGATGAAAGCAGATAGGATCTAGAAAGTGGGAGAGTGGCTATAGTACTTTAAATTTAGAGGTACTGGGGGCGGGAGGGAATTGGGGGCAGGGAGGGGAGCGAAGAGAGCCCGAGCATAGCGAGGGCGAACATAGCAGGGCTATTGCAGTCTACAAGGTTTCCTAAGGTGTCCTAAAGCTATAAGGTAAGTATTATAGCTCTTAATGTAAGTGTCAGTTTACTTAAGTTACAGGGGAAGGAGGCAAACACTCAAGTAGAAAGAGAGCCCTATGGCTGACCAAAATGGTGACCTGCTTAATTACACAGCACTGTAAGTGAAAGCTTAACAAATGCTTTTTGTGTGCAACCTACTCTGCTTAAATGCTGAGAGAAACTGATTTTGTTATGGTGACCAACTGCAGTCCTGTAGACTCCATTTTGTAGGTAAATGTAGAGTTCAACTAAGAAAAGAGAAACGCAGATATTCTAGGGTAAGCATGAAGGCAACAACAAGCAGTTATTTTATAATAATACATTCAGAAAGGTTTGATGGTGGGAGGGTAAAGTAGCACACTTCAGAATGAACAAAGATTTTATAGCTAAGAAACCTAAGCAAGAGAGCAATCCAGTAAATAAACACTTGCCAGATTTTAAAGATACCAGAAAAACTAAATCAATTGTTCACAATTGTACAACTGGAAAATTGCCAGTAAAAGCACTTCAGGTATAGCTAGCCCAAGTTATTCAAGTCATAAAAGCACTTCTGCAATGTGTGTGTGCAACTTAAACATTAAAAAAACACATGCAGCAAGGAGGAGCTCTGATTATACACTTTCACTAGGTACAGGTTCAGTTTAAACACAAATATTACCACAGAAATTCAGTAAAGTCACTAGCTGCTTATAGAGCCTCTGCAAAAAAATAGAGCAGTCTGTGCAGAATCAGAATTTAGCAGCAGGTCATTCAGTTACACAAAAAACAGTAAAAGATCCATACAATGAAGAAACTTACACTAAGTCACACCAGGTCAGCCAAGGGGGTAAACCTATGGGAGAATCAAACCCTGCACCTTGAATCTGTAAGGCAAACGCCTTAACCATTATGCCAACCTCCCAACCCCAAAACATTTGCTTGAAGTGTACAACATTATAAACTTTAGTAGAGCACTGATCTCCATTTCAGGCTCAGCCTAAAAGTCACACAGACAATGGAGGCTGAGGGAATCAAGCCATGCACCAATGGACCATAGAATACATCTGATTTATAGTCCCTTAACTCTTTAAGCCAGCAACCTGTGACAGCATACTCCTTGTCTTAAAGTATTGATTAAAATGCTCGACATTTGTGCTTGACAGTTCTTTCTGACATTTTTTTTCATTTGGAATGTTATTCTCTACTATCACTCTTAAACATTCCTTCTTCGGAGGTTTGGGAGAGGCATACCCTGGCTCCCATCCCAGGGGGTAAGGGAATGTGTCCTGTAGTATTAGCACCACCTTTCCTCACCTTGAGCACCCTAGTCCTCTGGTGCATAGCCTGATTATGGGAAGTAGCCCCGTGAGTTATTGTATAGTAAACTGAAAGTACCTAGGGATGAGGCTGCTGCTTCTAGGACATATCCTTTAGCCCTTCTAGGCTGGTCAGCCTGTGTGGAGGTGGAGGGAATACTGTGTGAATCAAGTGCAGAGTCTTCAGCCAAGGCATGAGAAAATCTGGTGCATTTTTGATCTTGAAAGCCATGGTCACACTTTAGAACTTTTACTCTTAGGGATTTGTGTGCACTACCAGCCTCTTCCTCCTGACTGAGGTTCCTGGGGAGATTTTGTGGTTTGTTATTCCAACAGTGAGAGCCTGCAAAGTTGAAAGCAGAGGGATATAAGCTCCATCAAATTTTCACTATACAGGACAGGTCCTTCCTTTTTCTTTCCTCTTCTGGTGAAAGGCCTGGGGGATGGTGGAGCTTTTGCTTGTCCTCATTTGGCTTGAATACATTTTCTGGGGGTTGGTCAGGAGCTTTTCTCTACTAGAGAGTGATGTCTTGCTCGCTTAGGATGCCAGGGATCAAGGCTGTATTTGTACTGGGTCCTGACTACTACGGTATGGATCCAGCAGAATGAGCTGGAAGCAACCAGGAAGTCTTTTGCTAGAGTTCCAGTGGGAGATGTTCTACAGGTGGATAGTGGTATTTGATACCTACACATTTAGGCACTGTGAACATTTAGGGATGTCTTAACACCTGCTGCTGAGCCTTGGTTTCAGACCATTGCCTGTCCATGGTACTTGGCAGAGGGCAGGATTGGGGGTCCAGATCTAGAGATTGTCCCTTCAGGAGCTTTGAACTCCATGTGTGACATGCTTGTCTGAATGCCATTAGGCCCTTAGCAGAGGACCACAGGTGTTCTTCACTTGGAAGTTAACCTCTTTGTGGCTCTTTGGCCTCTTGAGTTTCCCAGTTCTCTGGTCCCTTGAGGAATGCAATCTTTCCACCTCACTGGGAAGTAGGCCACTATTTCTCTCTCTTTCGCTTTCCCTGTGAAGGTAGCATCCATCCCTGCACAGAGAATGTTTATGTAATTGATGCATGACATCAGGGCATGAGATGTCATGACGCACATTCATTAGAGATCATTGTAACTTCACCAGTCAACATTTGGTGTCTCCTTCTGGGGACAAATTGAAAGGGTCCCTTGCAAAGGTTAGGTAAGACTGTAAGATGCTAATGCTAAGATTAGATAAAGATACAAATGTTTATTTGGAGGAGGAAAGTGAGCTGTATTTGTGAGATGAATGTCTGCATCATCACTGATGAGTCATGTTTTATTATTTTTTTCTTTTGGTTGGTGGCTATCCAGATTAACCAGAACAATTTACAGTTGAAGCCAGTGGGGAAAGCTTCAGATGTTAATAACACTGCAAACCATAGAAATGTCCGTGATGCAGTAATATACACATGCAAGAGCCAGTAATATAGCAGTAATTCAAAACATTCTCTATACAGAGCCAGGTGTCCTGGCATGCCTTTTTTATAAATGTGAATTAGCAAGCCATGCTATGTAGACATCTCAGCTGATAAATGGCTTTCATAATATGACAGCTTAAGGCATTGAGGAGTACAGCTGCTAAAAAGCACTGCAATGTCCATTTCTTTGTTTTTCAGGAAATTATTTGTTAGATGTCCTTTTTGTATGAGTTTTGTGAATTATAGTATTAATACTTAAAAGTTTTACTGAATGTTGTGCTGCATGCTTCTCTTGCATCGGGGAGAACTTGGTGAGTTGATGGGATAACCCTAGATGTTAAGTTGTCAATCTCGCCTTCATTCTTGCTGGATGGATTCGGAGCTGATCCTCTGCTCCGAGAGCTAATTTTACCAGCTCGAGGCAACCCTATATCCCATGATGCAAGGCGGAGACTACCCAGATCTCAGGTGCCTCTTTTACCAGCTCCAGGTAAGTTTCTTAATAATAAGTCTTTTAGTCTCACCCCTTTTAATTTTTCATAACTATAGTTGTTTTGTTAACCTTAACACTTATTTTAACCCTATTCCTGTTAGTGTTCCCTCTTTTTCGGGTTATTTATCCCCTTTCCCTAGGTTAGGCCTTAGGCCTTCCCCTTTCCTAAGTTTTTCCTGTCAGGGATTTTTTTGTGACTGTTTGACTGTGTGTATCCCTGTTTAGTTTACATTTTTGGATTGGGTGTTTTTTATGTGTGTCTCGGTGTTTTTTTCTTGTCAACTTGTGTTTCCTCGACACAGCTATGTCGTGTCAGAAGATGTCTCTGACAGACGGTCCCTGGGACCTCTGCACCTGCAGGACTCTTGTGCTATCTGTCATGCCTTCAGCCCAAGAGTCCTGCAGGAGCGCAGAAATAAATTGATATTGAGGGGCTTATTAAAGCCTGAGAGCTCCCGACTAAGTCAGTGCCGGGAAGCCCGCAAGTCCCTACTGGTTTAATTTCTTCAGTGTCGAGATCGAGCCGATCCTTCCATTCTAGAAGTCACAGTATCGGCTCCATCCTCTGACACTCAGTGTCCTATCTCTAAAGAGATCTCGATCCCCTCATTAGAATTGATACGTTTGGCTCGAGATCACCCTCGCCCAGGCTGTCTGATCACGACGAGAGTGGTGAGTAGACTATTAAAGTCTCAGGCATTGGCCCAAATGCTCCATAGCCTCAACAGACGGTAGCTATTTCACATCCACCAAACATTCCTCCTTCCACTCTCTTACAGAGCTCGGAGCCGTGACTGTTGTAGGATACCACCTCCTCTGCTCGATTTCCTCCTTGAGGCCTTCATTGGAGGGATCCCTGGTCTCTGTGGCATCGGACCCTTGTCCGGTGAGCTCAGCCCCATCTGCCTCGGAGCCTTCCCTCTCAGTGAGGCCTGGAGCTCCTATCTGGGCGGGAACCTTCTGGTCTCTGATGGGGAGCCGAGGTGATGAGTGTACTAGCCCCTGGGCTTAGTCAACGGTCAGTTCCATCAGCTCCTCCCACTACAGTACCTGCTGACGTCTCTTCCTACTCTCTTGCTCCCGGACCCAGAGATCCAACGCCTCAGGTTTCCCCATTGGGAATATCTTCCTCTTCCGAGGCTTCTCCTGATCTGTCAGGTGAACCTCCGCGTAAGAGGAAACATCTAGTCTATTACATCTGATACTGACTTGGATGAGTCGGAGGGATCCCAAGGTCCTCCTCTGAGGATGTCTCTTTCAGACATCCTTGAACTCCTTAAGCAGAGGGGAACTGGCCCTCCCTTAATCCTTCCGAGGTCAGTATACCTGGAGGCATCCTCCACCTCCTGGATGGATGTAGTGGCTCGGAAGGCGTGGATGGCCCCGGATTCGTTGGAACCTATTCCTAGGAGGCCTTCTAAATTCATTACGGCCCCACCAGATAGACAATATTTGACAAAGGTGTCCCAGTTGATGCCATGGTGGTGGCTGCAGCCACCAAGAAGGAACTAGCTGATCCTTCAGTACCTGTCCATCCTCCTAACAAGGATTCTAGGACTATGGACAGGTATTTTTCTTCAGCGACCTTTGCCATGCGATCGCTGAACTACTTGTGTCACTTCACCCACCTTCAAAGAGATGTCCTTAAAGAGTTGGGAGAAGTTTTACAGGATCCATCAGCTGCTGGGTCTCAGGATAAGATTAGCTCACAGCTAGGAATCCTTAACTCCATTGTTAACTCCTCCATGCGGCTCATTTCTTATGCAGCCGATGGTAGAGGCCGCAGGCACAGGAGTGGCTTTAAGGCCAGTCCTGGATGCGGCTTTGTAATTTTGCAGACCCTTCAAGGCCCTTCACAAACTCCCTTTGATGGTTCGACCTTGTTGGACCTCAAGTGAAAGACACTTTGACTAGATGAACAAGATGGCAAGACTCTTTCTGCCGTAGGAGTCCATTTCTCCACCCCTTCAAGACCTTACCCCAAAGGTCAGAAGGGAGGAAAATGTGGTTCCGCAAATCTCAAGGAGTCACGCCTGACGACGAGGTCAGTTTACCCCAGAGGCAGAGGGGTAACAATACAGAGGGGTCTGCAGAATCAGGGTAGCAGAGAGCCTCTTTCTGACAAACCCTTCCAGCATCCCTGAGATGTTGCCCGATTGTCCACCCGAGGCAGTCGGGAAGATTATCGCTGTACCCAATAGCCTGGCTTTCCTTTCTCAAGACAAATGGGTACAGTCGATTATATCCGAGGGTTACAAAATTCCCTTTATTCAAACCCCAATTCAGCAAAAGGGAACCCTTCCAGGGTCTAAGGGAACTAGCAGTACTAGAGATATCAAAACTGCTAGCAAAAGAGCCATCCAGCCAGTCCCAGCAGACCAAATAGGATCCGAATCTACTCAAGGTTCTTTTAGTTCCAAAAAGATAGGGGACTGGAGACCAATATTAGATCTGAGCAAACTAAACAAGTTTGTAAAGAAATCAAGATTCGGATGGTCACGCTTCAGTCCATTCTACCCTTTCTGGGCAAGGACAATTGGATGTGCTCGATAGATCTTCAGGATGCACTATCACATAAAATTCACAGGCTTCCAGAAGATTTCTCCGGCTGGGGACCAGTCACTTCCAATTCAGGGCCCTGCCTTTGGACTCACTACAGCCCCAGAGTGTTCACCAAATGTATGGCAGCGGTTGCGGCTCACCTGAGACGTCAAGGATTCCAGGTGTTTCCATATCTAGATGACTGGCTCCTCACTGCCACCACCAGGCATCAACTTCTCCAGGCCAGAGATTACACCATTCACATTTGCAGAGGGCTAGGGATTTCTATAAATTTCAAAAAATCTGCCTTGTCGCCTTGTCAATCTATTACTTTTATAGGTGGACACCGCAACTTTCAGCAAAGTTAACAGACCAAAGGATCTTGGACATTCAAAGTCACGTCCAGGTGATTCTTCTCAGCTACAAAATTCAGGCCAGATTTGCTCTGAAAGTATTGGGTCTTATGGCGGCCGCCATAACACTTCTTCCCTTCTACAATGGATGCTATTCCAATGGTCCTTTCAACAACTACCCATCACAGGATCATAATCACTCCAACTTGCAAAAGGCATCTGACCTGGTGGATATCATCCCCTCAAATCCATCAGGGCAGACCCTTTGTTCCTCCTGCCCCAGTCGCCACAGTTACATCGGACGCCTCCCTGATCGGGTGGGGGGGGCATTATCAGGGCAGGATGGTCCATGGCACTTGGCAACCTTAATACCATCTGCACATAAATGTCCTAGAGATGAGAGCAGTGCTTTTAACGTTGCAAGCCCTCAACGACTCTCTTCCCCTGGGAACTATTGCAGTCCAAACGGACAATATGTCCATAGTGTGGTATATCAACAAACAGGGTGGAACCAAGTCCTATCCACTGTGTCGAGAGGCTCTCAGACTTTGGCAATGGGCAATCTCTTCTCAGCGGTTTCTGATAAATCCAACATCATAGCGGACAGATTGAGCAGAGCTATTCTCATGCCTCACGTGGTCTCTCAAACAATCAGTGACGGAAGAGATTTTTCAGAAGTGGGGCCTACCTTTTGCTACACCTCAAAACAGCAAATGCCCAGACTTCTTCTCTCTCTTCCCCTTCCAGGCCATCCCCAGAGAAGATTGGCGGGGACTTCTTTATGCCTTTCCTTTCCGCTGATACCTCAACTAATTCAGAAAGCAACCGCCTTGAGAGCCAAGTTGATTCTCATTGCCCCTTATTGGCCTCGACAGATATGGTTTCCGTTCCTACATCGTTATCTCTTGGTACAGCCATGGCATCTGGACCCGGTTCCAGATCTTCTGACCCACCAGTCGGGGCAGCTGCACCAGTCCATACCTTCTCTCAACCTCACTGCTTGGTTGCTCCACTTCCATCCTTAGCCAGGCTTCCTATGATTTCTAATCCCGTCCGGGATATCATAGTAGCTTCCTAAAATCTTCTACCAGAAGGATTTACACTAGTAATTTCTCCTCCTGGACAAAAGCTAGGAACATAGACCCCTATACTGCTCCGATACATTCGGTCTTGGACTTCCTAGCTGAGATTTTTCATTCAGGATCCTCTTCCTCCACAGTAAAAGTTCAGCTGGCAGCCATTTTGAATTTTCATATAGGCCTTTTGGACCACAACATTGTCACATAAACTTTGCAAGGCATTCCTTCGAGGTATCTTTTTACTTAAACCTCCAATTAGAGACCCCCCACCACAGTGGGATCTAAATTTCATTTTAACATCCTTGATTCTCCCCCCTTTCGAACCTGCGGCTGCCTGTTCGTTGAAATTTCTTTCTTGGAAGACACTCTTTCTAGTTGTCATTACTTCTGCCAGGAGAGTATCTGAGCTTCATGCTCTCTGCATTCGTCCTCCCTACTTAATCTTCCACAAACACAGGGTATCTCTAAGGACTAATCCATCTTGAACCTAAATCAATCCATTGATCTTCCAGTGTTTTTCCCAAATTATTCTGATAGAGCGGAACAAAAATTACATTGTCTTGATGTTCACCGCCAGCTCAGATATTATCTAGACAAAACTAAACATTTTAGGAAATCTGATCAACTGTTTCTATCCTATGCAGAGAACAGGAAAGGCCTTCCAGTTTCCAAGGTGACTTTATCTAGATGGCTGTCTTCTGTGATTACTTACATTTATCAGCTCAGAGGCAAAGAGTTGATTTCTAAGCCAAAAGCCCATTCTACCAGAGCTCTAGCTACATCGACAGCTTTTCAAGCTAGACTTCCAATAGACACTATTTGTGCAGCAGCCACATGGGCCTCTCCTCATACCTTTGTTTCACATTACAAATTAGACTTGGCCTCCAGAGACAGAGCGAATTTTGGTTCCACCGTTCTCAAGAGTCTGTTCCATTGAGCCACCCAGGATAGAGGTGCTAGGGATCCAGCAAGAATAACATTAAGAAGTTATGTACCTACCATAATGTTCCATGTTAGTTGTCTTCTCTCGCCTTCTTTCTCGCCCCGCCTCCATCCCCTAGCCTGGTCAGACCGAGAATATTATGCCTCTTCTATTAAGAGGTTTTATCCTTTTTCTAGCTAATCAGCTTCTAGTGTCACTAGATTAGGTTGATCCTTTCTAGAGGATTATGATGTTTATGATTGTCATTTTTAGTATTGTTACTTTTCTTCCTCCTCTACAGTTGGAAGAATATATTCCTAATTTCCTTAGCTACCAAACGAGATCTGGGTAGTCTCCGCCTTGCATCATGGGATATAGGGTTACCTCGAGCTGGTAAAATTAGCTAGCTGAGGATCGGCTCCGAACCCATCCAGCAAGAAAGAAGGCGAGAGAAGACAACTAACATGGAACGCTATGGTAGGTACATAACTTCTTATTAAGTACTGCTGTGTGCCATAGACATTAAGACAATTATAATCAGAAGTTGTAAGTTATTCTGAAATATTGAGTGCTTGCTAAACAAGTCGTGGTTAAATGATTTTATGATGGAATGTACCATAGAGCATCAGAGGTGATGAAACGCACACACTTCTTTTGTGGCCAGTAGTTCACAATTTCACTTGAGTAGAAGTTTACTGACTTTTTAACTCTGAGAAATAAGTGACCTTTGACCTTCCATCTTTGTGCTGTAATGAACCCCCAGATCATCTCATGTATGACTTCCGTTTGCCATCAAAAATTTCCTAAACCCATCACTTATGTAGCAAACTGCATTATTCTATTGTCATCTGGTAGTAAACTACCTGTTGTAAAGTGCTGCTGTCAAAGGCCTCACCACCAAAACTATAGCCATTTCCCTTGCTTCAGGGAGCATCTGTGCCACAGCTGCTTGGTTGTTAATTCACTCATTCAAGCAGTATTGTTTTTGGAACCTCGATATTGCAGTTGCAGAGGTCAGTGTTTGAGATTTTGTTGCTTGTCTGCCCTCTGGCCCCTCCTACACGTGGTTACTGCTTCACATTTTTCAAAGTTGTTGCCCCACATAGTAGTGTCCCTGATGTTATGTATGAAGGGTCCTGCTTATTGAATCCAATACTCCCTTGCCATTCTCCTGTATCTAAATTCTTTTTCTGTGTGATAGCATTTACTGTTGGATGCAAGTAAGTTAACCAGTGTGTGTATGTTTGTCTTTGTAATACTGTGACAACCAAATCTTCACTGTGGTTGTTCATTGGTTGGGGTGAACTGGCATGTTCCAGAACTGCCAGGCATGTTCTCCTAGTCATGGCACTAAAGTCTGCTGATTGTGATGCATGTATGTCACCTCAGTATCAAGAGCTTCAGAGAAGTCTAGCTAAACTGGAGTGGAAGGAGATGTCTAACTGGAGACTCACAAAGAAGGATGCCCTCATAGACAACTGATACTTTTAACAACATATCTGCTGTGTGTCAGAGCTTCACTATGTTTTATTTGTGCAGTATTCATTTTCCTGAGGGAGAACTTTAGGATTTAACTGGAGAAGGGTTTTACATGACAATGCATCTTAATGCATAGAATTGCATCACAGTAAAAAGCCTCTGACAGTGCTCTACAAATAGTTTGACTTGCACAGAGCTGTAGCAGGGTTGGCTGGTGTCTGGACAATGCCCCCATTTGATGTGCCCCCAACAATTTAAAGTGAAGGATAAAAAAAAACAAAACATTTCAGGTCTGAGATCCACAAAAAGGAAGTCTTCGAGTTTAGCAAAAAGCTGTTACAGAAGTGGATAAACTGTATCTAACAACTTTGCTAAATTGTAACAACACTACTTGCAGCTTCTTAAATGATTGCTGATGCTGGTTGCCGGAACCGATCAGCACACACGTCTACTCTGCAGATTGCACCCCCCCCCCAACAGCTTTCTTCATAGTCTTCATATTTGCCCCACCCTTGCTACATCTTTCAACTTATGCTCTATTTTCTTTGGTTAAACTTCCAGTCATTTTTATTGGTTACATTTTCATGAATACAAGTCTGTTTCACTTGATCTTCTATTTGTTATGCTTTTATGTTTTCAGCTGACCTCATATTCATCTCACTTGACATCCTTCTGATTTCTGCAGTACTGGCCATTTCTGGCGTCACAGGGTGAGATGAACATGCAGTTGACTGCATCCATTAATTACGCTCACATAAATATGCAAAATCAGTTCCTTTTATTAACTTGCGTACTTCATTAGAAACATGTTTTATCATGTAGGTTAGTTGTGATCTAAAGTACAACACTCAGTGTCTGCTGTGATTGTGACAGAAAAAGCTGATAAGAGTCTGCGGTGCTACATTCTGCATGGAAAATGGCAGACAAGGTGATCTGAGCAATTCTAGTGTACAAACCAAATCTCTGTCCTATGCTTATGAAGTATTTATAACCTTTTTGCTTGGAGTTGTCAAAGTTCCACATTGCACAATTCTTTAAAAGCCAACTGCTGAAAATGTAAGAAAAATGTGTCATAAAATGGAATTCTACAGCTGTTTACATTTGCTAATTTAATGTCATCCATTTTGTCAGTTCATATGAATACTAAGTAAGATTCTCACTTGCTTGAAGTGTTCAGAGTTAAAACCTTTGACAGTGAGAATGTAATAAGATACTGCATAAATATTTTTTAAAAGTTGTCAAAAAACTGTTGGAGACTGTATACAGGATCAGATTTCAGTGCATTTGCTCTTGAAAGAGGGAAAAACAATATATTCATATTATTTAACTGTTTTTAGAATTGTGATGATTCAAGCTCTGTTACTTATTTTCTTTAAAACCTTTTAGTGCCATTTCTGAATCAATAAATTGTGGACACTTCATAGTACCTGCTTTGAATATTCTGTTTCATTGATAATGTTTTATCAACTTTACTGCATGTTAAGATTTAATTTTTTCAGTACATTATCAGATATATGGTGGATATTCAGATATGAATGTCACATTTAGCCACTTATTCATTCCACACAAGCCACATAATTAAGGTTAGTAGCCCATACTAGGCACCCCAGATTACTAAAAGTGTGTTATGGTAATGCTCGAAGTTTGACTAATAAATGAACTAAATGTAGTCTGTTCAGTAAATAATTATGACTTGGTTGCAATTACTGAATGGTGGAACAGTGAAGGAAGTTTAGCTTTCTGGATACCAATCATTTAGCTGCCTGCGAAATCATAGGACAGGAGGAGGGGGTGATTATTTTTACAGCCCAATGGCTAAATGTTAGGATGTTGGAAGTGGATTATAATTCAAAATTGATTTTTGTGGAAGTATTAGTTGCTGACTCGAGTCTTCCACTAGGCTTGTTAGTTTTTTCCCCAATGAACATCTTTAATAAATTATCACATATGGCATAGGCAATGCTACTTTTATATAAATGAAAAGCAAACAACATTGACACCACTTTAGTTGCAAACATTATACATCACTTACAGTCTCTCCAGTCATTGTCAGTTAAGCATTATATGTCTCATTCAAATCTTGCCTCTTAAACCTTGTTCCTTCTCTGCATATATTGTTCCCACAATTCCCATTTTATTCCTGTGTAGTTTGCCCCTTCCCTTTTCTAAACATCCCAATTCCAGTAGTATTATCTCTGTTACTATATTCACTACTTCTAGTAAAGTTGATCTAGACTTTGATTTCCATTTCCTAGTTATTGCTTTTTTTTGACAGCCACCATAACTAGATTCAGCAAGGCTTTACTATGTCTAGGCAATTCCACTTCTGTATTATAGCACAGAAATCATCTTCCCAGTCAGTCCAGTCCGCTCACCCAGAATCTCTGACAGAGTGGTCTGCAGGGAATCCCTAAAGTCTGCCAGCTCATTGCACCCAAAAATATGCTCCCAGCCACTTCTTTTTTGCCCTTCCAGTTCACACCTCCAACATTTGCTATCCACCTGAGGAAAAATTATTTGGAGACTACTTGGGATATAAAAATACCAATGTAAACACTTTCAGGCAAAGAAAAAAAAAATATATATATATATATATATATATATATATATATATATATCCATATCCTCATTGTCTGTTTGTGAATTGCTTATCCAGCCTCTCTTCCCAATCCTTTCTAAGATCATCTAATTCTTATAATTATTATCCAATATTTTATATGCTCTACTAGATATCACTTTTTTAACAGCAGCTTCTGTTCTAGATTATATTTAAAGCTCTACCAGTGCTGGTATTTCATTTAGGAACCCCCTATTTCTTTCTCTTTGCCTATACTGTGATATCAGTCTTTGACATGGAAGGCAATCTCTAACCTGCAATCGAAATAAATTCTTGACCTCTTCTCATTCTGTTACCTTTCTTTTTCTAGCTATTTGCTCCAAATACCTTGGTTCCTTTGCCAGATTTCTTCAGTAAATTCCAGCCCCCTCTTGCCTGTTATCTATACCCCTAACCACAGTCATCCCTATCAGCAGAATCTCTCTTCTCCATTCTCGTGCTGGTTTAGTTCTTTGAATATACTCCCTTCTACTTTATGAATATAATACTCTATGATTTTTGTTGTTCTCCTTAAGAGTCTGCATCCAAAATACCAATTGCTCCTTATTTCTTGAGCTTCCCCCATATCATCATCATTCCTTTCCTCTTTGAATTATCATTTCCTGCTTGTGCTATGTATAAGAGCCTTAACTGTGTTGCTCTAAAGTATTGTATTTATTTTTATTTTACATTTGTTAACCAGGATAGTCCAACTGGATGCATGTCCATTTTCAGCGGAGGCCCAGGGAGAAAAGCTCCAGACATACATACAAAAATAAAATAAGATAGTTCCAATATACATCTAATAAACCATTGTCTCAGGTTCAGACAGCAATATTATACATACAGTTGTGCATAATAATTTGAAGTAGTTGACTGATCAGATAGAACACAACCAAGACTGCAGGAAAAAAATGTCAGCACACAGTGATAGAGAAGAAGTTAGAACACACTGATAGAGAAGAGGTTAGTCAGGATTGGAACAAGGACGTCACCATTGTGTTGTTAGATACTGTTTACAGCTCTTTTTAAATAGGATCAGGAAGATTCTTGTGTAAGGTTAGCAGGAAGTGTACCCCCTCAAATTGGGTAATCCTAGTCTGCCTTGTTCTATTGGAAGAAATAGCTTATCCCACTTGACCCTTGCTGTCTTCTCCTCCCAGATAAAATCCTTTAACTCTTTTTGAATTGCTATCCAAAGCTTCTCTTCTGGTTGATAAAAATATGCCTGATCTTTGTATAAGATTAAAGGGACTAAAAACATTTTACTTGCTTGTATCTTAGTATCCGTATAACAAAGCTTCCCGTTTCTCAGTTTTTGTATTATCTTCTGTTTAGTCTCTTCCCACATATCCTTAACTGCCGCAACACAGTCATTTCTTATCCATACTCCTAAGTATTTCATTTTATCATGTCCCCATAAATATGGATATTGTTGGATCAGTTCGTGTGGGTACATAATGTACCACTATTGCCTTTGTTTTAGCTTCATTAATTTTGTATCCCAAGATCATCTAAAAGTGTTCTAAAATGTTCCATAACACTGCAATGTCCCTTTTTGGTTTTATCATGTTTAAAACAATATCAACTGCAAATAGAGCCAGCTTTTCCTGACTACTTTACCAATTATATCCTTGTATTTATGAGCACCTTATTTTCTTTGCCAGTGGTTCTACATATAATGCAAATGTTCACAAATGAACATTTGTGAACATTTGCATTATGAACAACACAAATTTGAGCATGTGAGAATTTTTAAGAGTATGGAGCATCTAGTAAGTTCTATTAAACTTCGTAAAACTAAGAAACTGAATAGTGACAGAAATGATTATGGTAATGGCCTGGCATATCCCAGACCTCCCCTTCCCAGGAATGGGGCAAAAAATATACTAATTCTAATGGGAATTCTGGAAACAGTAACAGCAATGTTATTGATACTGACAATCATTCAACTAGTAATGCTGGTCAGGTTTTTTTAGACACGTTAGAGGTTTCCCCCTCTGAGACGCTCAGAGCGTCTGAGGAACAAAGGTCCCAGGGGAACAACAATTGGGATATGGCCCCAATGAACAGGAACAACCATTGGAACAGGGGATGGATGGTGAACAGAGGGGGGAAGAGGTACCAGTCCTGGAACAACAGGATGTAAATGTGACTTTAATTAACTTGTTGCATTCACCACCAAACAATTTAGGTGATGATATGGACCATTTACTCACACCCTGCCACATAGTTACCAACACTTTAGGTGACTTTAATGTGTACAATTTTTCCAGTATTGCTGTTAATTCTGAACACTGTGATTTATTTGCCAAAGGATTCACATTTGTACCCCCACAGCCCCTAAATGTTTCTAATACTCTTATGGATTTAAGATTGTATACAAGTAAGCTGAACTTGAACATTCTTTTTAAAAACTCTGCACCTGGTTCCTTTATCAACCCTTTAGCCATCTCTAGTACATACAACCCTCCACTTCATCCCATTGTCCAACTTTTTGAGAATATGTGTGAGTTAGATATATGTAACTCTAAGCTTTCTAGTAGGAACTCTGACATGAATGAGAGAAAGGTAATGGATGAAATAAAAATCTTTTCACAAAATGTTAGAATTATGAAACCTGATAAAGGTGGAGGTGTTGCCTTGATGGACTATAACAAGAAAATGTTTTGTATTCTAGAAGGAAAAGCATATTTAAGGTCATCCATTAATGAACTGAACACTTTTTACCAGCATATAAGGAATGAACTCCAAGATTTATTTATAGAGGGTTCAATTTCTATTGATGTGCTTAATTTTCCCTCTGTTCCCTGCCCAAAAATATCAGTCATGTTTGGGCTGCCAAATTTGCATAAAAATCTTAGCCAACCACCCATGCGACCCATAGTAGACTCCAAGAGGTCTATTACCCACCCCCTTGCAAGATATCTGGACAATAAGTTAAAAGAATACATATTGAGTGAGACACATATCTGCAAGGATTCATGGAGCTTCTTACAAGCTATGGATGAGATACCTTTCAAGGACACTTTTGTTTTTATTACTATTGATATTAAAGACCTTTATTCAGTCGTACCTTACACAATTGGTTTGGAGTGGTTTACAGATTTCTTATATGAAAAAGATATCTCACACTTCCAGACCTTGGCCTTTTCACAACTGATAGAAATAGTCCTTAAAAACCATTTCATTTTGTTTAACAAAGAAATTTACTTACAATAAGAAGGGGTGGCTATGGGGTCTACATGTGGTGGTTTATATGCAAATATTGTAGTTAGGCAATGGGAGAAGAAATTTATTTTTTCTTCATGTTATTTTGAGCACATCAAATTTTACGCCAGGTTTTTGGATGATATGTTTGTTCTGTGGGATGGACCTGTTAATGCTATTGATTTTATAAATGATATTGGAACCACCACAGAATTTCTAAAGTTCACCTACACCAGAGATCTTGACAAAATTTCCTTTTTAGACGTCTTTCTGGAAAAGGATTATGAAAATAAGATGTTTGTTTCACAAATCTTTAGGAAAAGCATGTAATCAAACTCACTACTGCATTTTTCTAGCACACACCCAGTCACACAAAAGAAAGCAATAGTTAAGGGGCAGTTCGTGCGTGCAGCCCGTATGGTATCTGGTACTGATGAATGTTTAGATGAATGTGACAACTTGAAAAATATGTTTCAAAAAAGAGGATATCCTTGTAAGTTCATTAGTGATATAATGATTGAGGTGGTTAACAAGAGAGAGCGTGGGTTTTATGTACCTTTACTTTCTTGTAGTATGACTGACAGTGGGCCTTTCACCAGTAATCAAGAAACTGACAATGTTGCAAGTAAGAATGATTCTAAGACTTCTTTCATCACTGTACTCACTCAAGATAGTTACATAGTAAGAAACATCTTAACAAAAAACTGGTCTATTCTGAGACATGACAAGAACATCAGACCACTAATAGGACCGCAACCTATTATAGTATATAGGAAAGACAAGAATATGAAAAACATATTTGAGAGTAGTAACTCTTACCCAAACCACAGGTCAGGTTCTATGAACAAATGTGGCAGATGTAACTATTGCAGTTACATTAAAAAAGGCAATATTTTTCACATTAATAATATTGAAATCAGAATCAATCAGAAATACAACTGTAATTCGGAGGAAGTGATTTACTGTCCCATGTGTACCAGCTGTTCTTGCTTTTACATAGGCAAGACTGATAGAAAGTTAAAAAATTGCATATACGAACACCTATATGACATAAGGAATAAAAAATAAACAAATTCTCTTAGCAAACATGTTTTGGAGTATAAGGACCATAAGTTCCAATTTTTTTATTATAGACAATATCAGTACCAACATGAGGGGTGGTGCATGGTCACTATTACTTGAGAAAAGAGAATTATACTGGCAATTATGTTTGAATGCAGGGAACTGGCCAGGCCTGAATGAGCATATTTAATTAGCCCAATTTTAAAACTAAGGGCACTAGAAAGATAAAATGTGTGTGTGTGTATATGTACATATATATATATATTTCTCCATTATGCATTTTAACATTTTAATATCACATGTTCAGTATTCATGTTAAGTGTATTTATTTCTCAACATTTTCTACTGCATCTAGTTTTTAGTATTTAATCATACATATTTATTGTTTTAACACATTCAGCATATTTAAATATTTATTGTAAATTGTCAGTTTTATGAAGCAGTGTTTATATATAGTGTGTTTTTAGGGTGGTGTGTTCCATAAACTTTTTCAGTTTGTATAGTTTGTCTGCTTTTTAAATTCAGTGACTGTAAATATTGTGCTTTTAATGATATAATTGATTAGTTTATAACTATGTGGAACTTCCTGTTTGGACTGTATAAGAAGGAAGTAACTATGTGGGATAAATTGTCTGATGAAGTCTAGAACTTTCCGGACGAAAGCGCTCATCCTTGGATTTTTTGTCTGAAGTTAATAAAGTGGATTCTGCATTCTACAACTGTGTGGTGATTTGCAGCCTGCAATACTTTGAGTGGGTTCAATTCAGCTACTTCTTCTGGCTTTTGTGTTTATCTGCTTCAGTTTGTGCTTTGTGATTTTTATGATTTTATGTATGTTACAAAATTTGGCACAGATTAATTTTCCTATAATGTATCTTGCATCTCTTACTTGCAGCTATTCCAGATAAAATGTCTGATTAACCACATCCATTAGGCAAATCAGATCACTCAGCTCTTGGATTTAATATAATAGCTAAAACTTTTCGCACAAATCAACAAAAGAGTATTTTTGATAAGTTTAAGCTGTTCGATATGAATGTTATTAATCAAATAAATTCTATGGACTTGAATTTCTCAGGGATAAATGGTGTGAGTTAATGGCAGGACATTGAAAACATTTGTGAAGCTCGTTTGTCTGGATGTAAAAAAACAATAACTAACAGTTTACTGAGAACTATACCTCCATGATGGAACACTGGTCATACTATACATCTGAGAAAAAGAGCAAGGAATTTAGGCTCTGGAAGAGGTTCACGAAAAAGTGGTTTAAAACAGACCTATAACTTAGTCATCAAAAGGTTAAATGCCTCTGTGAGATTAGCAAAAAGTAAATTTGAATGCAATTTAGTTAGTAGCCCTTGTTCTAAAAAAGTTTATCCTTACTTTTAGTTTCATCAATAATAAGATTAAATCTTCCTGACCAATTTCTGTTCAAGCCAAAGTGCAGAACATTGGAGAATTAATGGCGAACTTATTCAATGAGCATTTCTTGGCAAAGATGCTAAACAGTTTGACAATCTTTCTGATGTTAGGATTTTAATCGAAGATGATTGTATATGCCTAGTTTTCATTTTGACCCTTGTGCAAACATTTTTGAGCTGTATTAAATGGGTCTGTATTATGTTGTCAAAAGACGTGTTCGGCTAACATAAACAATGAACATAGGACTTGCTGAGCGGCCACTTCAGCTATTTTTTCCAAGGGAAAAAAATCACTAAGCTGAAGAAACACAACACAAACGTACAAACCCTACAAGGTGGGGGGGCTTCGCCCCAACACCCCCCAATGTGGGGAGCTGTGCCCCCCCACCCCCTAACTAAATATATCAACTCCAAGATTGCACTACAGTGGGGAAAAGGGCAAATCCCTGGTGAGTGCCAAGTGTTTTTTCCCCTGGGGAAAAAAAAATCGCTAATTGGCCATTCGGAGATAACTTTGTTCGCTGTTAGTGTCAATGAAAATGTGTTCGCTGAGCATGTCTTTCGACAACATAGTATAGACCCATATTAAAAAGGTTAGTGGAATGGGATCTGATAATATTCCAGGCATCTTCTGGGCATATTACAGTAAGTATATTTTGGCTAATGTCACTTGATTTTAATGACCTGTTGTGTTCTAGCACTGTTCCTACTAGTTGGAAACTTGCAGATATAATTCCAATTCATTAGGGGGGCCCAACGAATAATACAAATAGAGCGAACTCAACACAGTAGTAGAAAACACGCACACAGTAGCCCAGGGAAGACCATAGCAATAGAATCCACAAGTAGTTCCGAGTTAAAAGGTTCAAACTTTAATGTAAATAAAAAACTAAAATCAAGAGCAAAAGTCTTTTTCGGTCATAAAAATAGATAAGCGCTTTCATCCTGGTATTCAAGACTTCTTCAGATAATCATTGTAAATTGATTTAGTATTTAAATATCGCTCACAAGTTGTCATATGATAGACGGTAGCCAATCATAACAAACAAACCATTCACATCTCTAAAGACCTAAAGAAATAATTACCTTTTCATCAATATTGAAAGTTTAAAAAAAAAAAACTATCTTAACAAAGATTTTAACTTTAAAATCCTTAAGTAAAAATATTTTCATTAATACCCCGCCAGGCATTAGCCTGAAGCTTAAGTTGCCAATAAACCTCCCTTCATTCCTGATATAAATGCCAGGGTCCAGACCTTTGGTTTTGTGGAACCTGTTCTACTACAACAAAAAGAAGTGTGTGTGCAACAAATTCATCTGTGTGTTTTGCTAGAGCATTGGTTGTTTTTACATCTTTGGATGTCATTCAAATGTTCATACATTCTCTCTCTTAACGTCTGCTCAGTTTTTCCAATATAGAAACAACTGCAGCATAGACGATCCATAGACCACTCCTTTACTGTTGCAGTAAAAGCTGTCTTTTACAGTGACTGTTCTCCCTCTAATGCAAAATGTCTGCTTTGTAAAAATGCATTTACAATAGGGGCAGTGTCCACATTTTCTCATCTGGTTGTGAGTAAAGCCTAAAAGGTTTTTAAAAGATGCCATCTTCAAAATGTTTTTCATGTTCTTTTCCTTTTTAAAAACTGTGTGTGGCCTAATGTCAAACAGTTCTTGAAATTCTCTATTCTCCTTTAATATTTCCAAATTTTTGTTTAAAATCCACTTAATTACTTTAAAATCCAGATTATATCTCATGATGAAGGAACATAAACATTCTGGTATATTTGTTTTATCCAAAATGAGAGTCCCCTCAGCCATTTCCTGTTCTGTATTAAGTATAGGGGTATAAAATTATTTCTCCTCTTTGTTACTACTATGTCTTTTATTTCAGCCACAAAGACTACCAGATATTGTCTTCTGTGGAACATAGTTTCCATTAAAAGACATTCCTACAAAAAAAAAAAACAAAAAAAAAAAACAACATTCCTTTTACCATCCTGGCTGCTCTGACAAATTGGCCCTTTACTACAGATTTCTTAGTAATTCTCCTTTCAATAAACAAATCATATAATTGGGCCATAATAATCCAATATGCTTGATTAGTTTCATTTCTGGAAACCTGTTTATATATATACTGTCTTCCAACATGGCCAACATTCTCCCTTTATATTCATCTTGTTCCAACATCACCAGACTTCCCCCTTTATCTGGTTTCATAAGCCTTAAACCAATACGTTTCAATTTCTCCAGTTTGTCATGTTCTACAAAGTCTGAATTAATGCTGTCATATCTTTTTTGTTGTTTCTCCAGCATTTTCCTAAAGTAAAGTTTGCATACTTTTTGAAATAAGTTTAAAGCAGGATTAAAGGGAGGTAAAAGAGCTGGAAATACATAAAGTTTCAGATACAGGAAGTGAATCATTAAACAGGATTCTAAAATTCAGTTTCCTGACAAATTGTGTTAAGTCAATAAGAATTTCTGCTATATTTTTGCTGGGACGCAAGTTGAACCTTCTGCTAGTAATTCTGTTAGAGCTTCATCGATCTTATGTCAGGTGAAGTTATAAATATTAAAATCACCTTCTACAGTTTGTGTTCTGTAACCAGAGGCAGAATTTAGATTGTTTAGGTTAATAATATTCACATCAGATTTTCTTTGTAATAAATAATAATTAGGCAAGTTTAATTCTACCTTCATGAATATCTCCAATCCTGATTCTCCGTTCTGGTTGTATTTGGCAAGGATGTCCTTGTTTCCTTCCCCATTAGTTTTGAAATGTGGGCTGGTACCCTGTTCTCCCTTTCTATTGGTTCTTGCCATACTTTTGTTTGAGTCTTTCTGAACGTCTGAAGGGCAGAACATCTGAGGGGTTGTATTGTTAATCCTATTCAGTACCTTCATCTGTTACCACATCGTCCCATCTGGAATTCCTCTCCACTTGTTCCACTATGTTTGTTACTGTGGTGTCAAACTCTTCAGATTGTAGTTTCTCCTTTGTCCAGGAAGAGTTTCCTCCCCAAATGTGTGAAGGTGGAGGAGGTGGATATGCAGAGCCATTTTTATAAGCTGTGCGGTCCCTCAAATTTTCTCTACTTTTGTATTGTAATCTGTTCCAAACAGTTATCAATACTTGTAAACATCCTTGCATGTCTCCAACTGGTTAGTTTCTCTATCTAATTAATCAATCAGCTTACTATTATATTTAATTAATTCCATATATTCAAACCCATGGTGGATAAACATCGCCAGCAAATCATGATGTAAAGGGGAGCCTTTAATTAAGCTGTTTGGGTATTTCCATTGGCAGAATCCTTTTAACACTGTATTAGAAGAAATACACTCAGTAGAATAGGCATTCTGAACTTGTAGCTTTTTTAATTTGAATAACCTATAGTCTAGTTCATCTAATTTATTGCCTACATTGAAAGATGTATCCACTTCAGGTCTATATAGTTCGGTTCCTTGTAAAATCCCCTCAGATAAGTTAAGAATATTTCCTCTAAGATGTCCATTATTAGGATTACCTTGGTTCTGATTTAGTAGTTCTGATAGGAGATTATTATTCTAGGCAGAGGAAATTACTGTAGAAAATGAGGGGAGAACTACCACCATCAGCAACACACACGGACGTTTCTTTCATCAAACAAAAGGGGTAGCCAAGGGGGCTAATTGTGGGTCCGTTTATGACATATAGTGATGGCAAAATGGGAAAGACTTTTTATATTAGATGACCCATTCAGTCATTTTGTATTTTTTACACTAGATACCTTGATGACTTGTTTATTTGAAAGGGTGTGACAGAAGATTTATTGGACTTTATTAATGGAAGCACTGACTTCTTAAAATTTACCTTCCAAATGGAAAGAGAAAAAATACCTTGTTTGGATGTTCTTTTAATTAAGGATGTGGAGAACCAATGCTACTTTGCAAAAATCTTTTGGAAACCCACTTATTGGAATACATTCCTCCATTTTTCTAGTCCCCTTCCTTTGGCACAGAAGAAATCTGCAGTAAAGGGCCAATTCGTCAGAGCAGCCAGGATGGTAACAAAAGAATGTCATTTTTTGGAGGAATGTATTTTAATGGAAACTATGTTCCAGAGAAGAGGCTATCTGGTAGCCTTTGTGGCTGAAATAAAAGAAGTCGTAGTAACAAAGAGGATAAATAATTTTTACACCCCTATACTTAATACAGAACAGGAAATGGCTGAGGGGCTCGCATTTTGGATAAAACAAGAAACACACCAGCATTTTTATGTTCCTTCATCATGAGATATAATCTGGATTTTAAAGTATTTAAGTGGATTTTAAACTGGAATTGGGACATATTAAAGGAGAATAGAGAATTTCAAGAACTGTTTGACATTAGACCACACACAGTTTTTAAAAAGGAAAAGAAAAACATTTTGGAGATGGCATTCTTTAAAAACCTTTTAGTCTTTACTCGCAACCAGATGAGAAATGTAGACACTGCCCCTATTCTAAATGGATTTTTGCAGGACAAACATTTTGCATTAGCGGGAGAACAGTCACTGTAAAAGGGAGATTTAACTGCAACAGTAAAGGAGTGGTCTGTCCGGCATTATTTCAGTGCTTCAGTTGTTTCTACATTGGGAAAACTGAGCAGAGGTTAAAAGAGAGAATGTATGAACATTTGTACAACATCCGAAGATGAAAAACAGCTAATGTTCTAGTGAAACACATAGTTGAATTTGTTGACCACTCATTTCTTTTTGTTGTAGTAGAACAGGTTCCACGAAACCCAAGTGGCCGGCCATGGCATTTATCTGGAAAGAAGGGAGATTTATTGGCAATGTAAGCTTCAGGCTGACGCCTGGCCAGGGATTACTGAAAATATTTCCATCTCAAGTCTTTTAAAGTTAAAAGCTTTGTTAGGATAATTTAAAAAAAAAACAACTTTTAATATTGACAAAAAGGTAATTATTTCTTTAAGGAGTCTTTGGGGGTGTGAATTGTTTGGTTGATAAGATTGGCTATCCTTGATCATATGACAACTTGTGAGTGATATTTAAATACTAAATATTTATGATTATTATCTGAAGAAGTCTTAAATTCTAAGACAAAGGCACTTATCTATTTTTGCATCCAAAAAGGACTTTGTTTGCTTTTGATTTTAGTTTTTTATTTACATTAAAGTTTCAACCTTTTAACTTGGAACTACTTCTGGATTATGTAGCTACGGTGTTCCCTGGGCCACTGTGTGTGGATAATATAAGTAATTATAGACTTATCAGTTTTACTTCACTTGGTGAGGAAGAGTTTTGAGAGGTGTCTACTTTCCTTTCTTAATCAAGACTTTCAGGGATGTTTAATGGATCTCGCTCAACATGGTTTCACAAAAAAATTTCTACGTTCAGTAATTTTAATTGTATTTTATGACCCAGAGATGATTGCCTTAGATATGGGCATGTCTGTAGTGGTGGTCTATTTGGATTTGTCTAAGGCTTTTGACAGTATCCTTCATTCTGCTATCATAGGTTCATAGGTAGGTACTAGGCTGTTGGCCCTGGGGCCTATACAAGCCCAGCCAAAAAGGTACCCTGGCTTTTGCCACCCAAGAAAATTATTTTCCTGTGCCACTGTCGAGCAGAGCCACAGAGGTGATCCCTGGGGTGAATTTCCTATTTCCCATCCAATCATCAAGATTTTTCTTGAAGAGTGCTAATGAGGAGCTTTGTTTGATATAGATAGGTGGTTTATTCCAGAATATGGGAAGTCTGTGGGACAGGAATCTATCCCTCCGGCATGTTCTGTTTATTGTGGTGACAAGGTTTGGGTCCCTAGAGCGTGTAGCTCGGAGGGATTGGGATTTCTTTAAGTGGAGCATGTCCAGCAGCTCTGGGTTTGACATAGCTTTGTATGTTAGGCAGAGATCACCTCTGAGTAGGCGATGTGCGATGGAGTAAAGCTGGAGTTTTTTGAGACCGTCTGTGTAGGACATCTGTTTGAGGCCGGTATTCCTCTTTGTGAGGTATTTATGCGGCCTTTCCAGTTGTTGTAGATGTCTTGTGAGGTACATACCAAAAGGGGCGTTGTACTCTATAATGGGTCTAATGACTGATGAGTAGAGGGGAACAATGACCCCTTTTTTTCTGGATAAGAAACCTCTTGTGATGAGGTGTGCCATGTAGAAGGATTTCCTGACTACTGTGGTGATGTGATTATCAAAGGAGAGACTACTGTCCACCTGTGTCCCAAGGTCTCTTATCACACTTTCGGCATTAAGTATACTACCGCCTATGTTGTAGTTCATGGGTACAGAGTTTTTACCAAAGGGGATGACAATGCACTTTTTGGCACTTGAGCTTGAGGCCATGGCTTTGACACCAGGCATCTGTCTCAGTGAGACCCTTTTGTAGGATGTCCACATCATTAGGAGTTTCGATTATGGCTCCTAGTTTGCAGTCATCTGCGAACTTTGTTAGCCAAAGACCTTCTCTGTTAGCCTGTACTTCAGAGAAGTAGATACCAAACAGGAGAGGACCCAGGACTGAACCCTGTGGTACTCCAGTTGTCACTGGTCTGAAGTCGGATTTGGAGTCTCCTACTTTCACAGTGTGGGTTCTGTCAGTGAGCCAGTTGGCAACCCATCTTGTGATATAGGGATTTATACCAAGTTTAGTGAGTTTATCTATAATTCCAGAGTGGGGGATGGTGTCGAAAGCCTTGGCAAGATCTAGATAGGCTGTGTGAACCACCTAACCCTTGTCTATGGCTTTGGTGACTGCTTCAAAGAAGTCTATCAGGTTTGGGAGACGTGATCTGCCTTTTACAAACCCGAACTGGGTGGGGTCCAGAGTTTGGAGATTACCAATGTCTTTGTTTATAAGTTCCATGATGATACGTTCCATGGCCTTGTAGATCAGGCTGGTCAGGCTAATTTGGCGGTAGTTCCTGGGGTCCATGGTGGCTCCCCCCTTGTGGAATGGGATAACCGTTGCTGTGTGCCATTCAGCAGGCACAAAGCCTGATGTGAGGCTATGATTGAACATAGTACTTAGGTGGGGTGCCAGTTCATTGTAGTTC